>NC_072452.1:16079421-16379421 GCF_027596085.1 Anoplopoma fimbria
TGTAAGTTACACGTGTGAACATATTTTAATGAGGTTTCCATTAATTCTCACACATTTAGGCTGTATATGTTGTGTATTTAATTGTTGTATTGCGTGTTTCTGCAAATAAAATAAACCAGGCATAAGTATTTCATTCTGATTTAGACATACCTGTCTTTCCGACAGACCGAGGTTGAGAGCCAGTTCAGATTTCCTCCTGATGGTGATGTATCTGTTGAAGTGAAACTCCTTCTCCAGCTCCAGCCTCTGATGGTCTGTGTAAACTACCCTGTATTTCTCCTTCGTTCTTGTTTTACCTGCAAAGGCGACACGAAAGAAAAACACACAGCATTGATATTGTGCTTCTTTAAGTCAAGCAGCCAGGCGGCTGAACTGGAAGATTTACACAGAGAAGGGCTGCAAGCCAGGACCGGCCTATCTGCACATAGCATCTTTATTAGCTGCCTCTGAAATCCACATCCCTGCTTTCTCTTCAGATACGCAAATTGAGCTTTTTCATCTTGCTTTGATGACAGCTGTAGTACGGGGCATTTCAAACAGCCAACAATCAGATCCTCTGCTGACAAGTTAAAAAGAAACAAACGACACAAGAGATAGGACAAACATCTGTGGAGCTGATGCACTGTTGGATTTGTCTTTTACAGACCTGTTATAGGAGTGCATGTTAACTTTGACTGTATGCAAGTTTGATAACAGATGGCTGACGATGACAAATGTTATCAAAATAAAAATAAAGTTGATCCCCACAATAACTCGGAGGTAAATTAATTCAATATATATAAGTTAGTGTTGGTCTGTTTTATTCTAGGCCCTCATAATTGATAAATATTCGATGTAAAACTGTAATTCACGCCTCTGTAAAGGCCAACAGTTTGTACTACTCCACTTTTGAGACACGGGCTGTGAAAAGCGTCACTCTTTCCGGCAATATAACTCTTGGAGAGGAAGGGAGGTTGGTGCATATCAAAGTGAAGAGGTGTTGAAAGCAAAGGCCACCGCCTGGATATGACGGATACCACACGAAACACCCAACAATGTGACAGGGAAGTCGACCTCACATCTCCAGGAATAATGACATTAACATCACAACTGGGCCTGGCGCCGACTCTTCACACCTTCTTTTTCAATATCCACCCCAGAAGAGAATACAGTAAACCGAGCTACAATCCATTTCCCCATCAGAATTATGAGATATGGAAATGTTTTATGGACACGTTTGACTGACTCTACTCTGCCAAACTTATGCATATCGTTATGTTTTATTTAATAGAGGCCTATGCAATTCTAGACTTTAAATACACTCATTCTGTTTCCATTTTAAACGTTTTTTTTTAGCCCAAATGTCAGCAACCCTCATAAGGCGGTCTACTCTACTTTTGATATTTCATTTCCAGTATAATAAGTTTGGCATATTGATGTGTGTCCCTTGTTTTTAATCTTACAAATGCGATCCCATTTTTTGTAAATGACATGGAGCTGCCAGAAAGAAAAACTCGAGCGGAAACACAAACTGCGATGCTCAAAACACTAATGTTGCAAGAACAAGGCAATTACATAACACCATTTTTGGCACAATAGATGATGGTCTCACCTGTAGAAGATGCTTGTGCATTTTTACTCATCCACTGGAATGAGTTGCGCCTCTCTCTATCGGGGGAGAGTTGTGCAATGTTAACGCTCTCCGGCGGCGGCTGTAACACCGCAGATCCTGGAGGATGCATATGAGTGTACTCAGACGAGCAGTAAGGGACTTGTGCAGGAGAGGAGTTGTTCATAGGTGTAGGGATAGCATTAGGTGGTCCCAGACTATATGCACCCCAGTCTTCCCTCTGAGCGCCATACGTGGGTCCCCAACTCCCCGAAGACTGTGCGTGCGTATCCATGTTTGGCACATGATGGTATCCGGTAAAGTCGGCGTACTGAGGTGTGGAAACAAAGTTCTGTGGTGGCAGATTGATGCTCGTTCTTCTGACTGGCCCCTGGTGATACATGCCGCTTTCTTTATCCAGAATGTATCCCACATACATGATTTGTACAAAAAAAAAAAACGATGAAATTTGATGGAACAGCAGAGGGAATAATGTAGCCTATTCTAAGGCGACATTGTTTCCCTGAAACTGTTTAAAAAAAAAACAATCCTTCTGCTCTTTTAGTCCAAATGGGTTCCCAGTGTGAAATACGACGTAGTTCCAGTCTGTCTCCAGTCTTACATGATGTGTCTCTGTTGACAAGGTGGTGAGGGTATACTAAGGCCTGCTTGACGTCAGCCAACTCCTAAACTCTTGGAGATTTGCATTAAAATGAGAGTGAGCGGTGCGGCAGGCCCAGCTGTCCCTTTGCGTCTGTCCTGCAGCGCGTCATCGGCTGACAGTGGGCCTATCCTGACCCTCAGCCCTCCACCCATGAATAACTCAGCACCACGGCCTATCAGCTGCACAGGCCGGCAATAAACCGAGGCAACACGTCCACACAACGCACCGAGCCACAAATGCCTGTGCGTAATTACGCGCAGATATGTTTTATTATATATGTTACAAGCATTCACTTACTAGAGGCAATGAATTGCCTAAGTGCCTTTAACATGATAACAGAATACAGACTTATTTTCACATTAGCTCAATAGTTAGATCTCTCCAAACTGAATCCAGAATTCACTATTCTGGGTTGAAAATCTGTTGTTATTATGGGAATTCAGCAGTTTCCAACCACGCTTCACACGTAAATCCCGTTTTATTTGTTAAGAGATTCACTTGCAAACTAGGTGCAAAGTATGAGAGACTTTCTCTTGAAGCAAGCAGGACCTTTCATATTCCTTGTTCACACCTCAAGGTCGCACTTCGCAGCTAATTCCGGTTACAAGGAAACTCCAACAACCCCCTCTGTGACAAACAGCGGCCCTCCACACATCAGTCACCACCGACTCCTGAAGTTACAGAGAATTTATTTTTCTGTGTTCGTGTCTAAAACGTGCCATGAATCTCGGGGAGCTACAAGTTAACTACCCGATTAAAATTGGGGTTTGAAAAAACGTGTTCTGACGCTCAGTTTATACTTTATGTTGCCATCGCTCGCTGCAAACGTGCAGGAAACTAAACGCATTTAGGCAAAATTTAGTGAATGAAACAACTAAACTGAGCATAAATCTGAAAAGGCCTCACACGTTTAAGACTTTTTCCTCTATTTCATTTCAGGCCCAAGTCTGAGCTTTACTGTGCGTCTGTTGATCGTTTAAAACAATCAATCTTCTTCTTGATCTTCTTGTTCTTCTTCTCATATTTTTTGCCATTTCTTGGTATATTTGTGATTAATTTGACAGGTGTCTCAGGGCCTCTTTAGCAGGAAGCCTAATTGGCTTGTCTAAAAGTCATAAATGCTGATCGATGTCTCTGAAGAATCCGTTTATTGACCACAAAATATTAATGAGACAGTCTAATCGAGTTGGCCTCTGACAGCCACTTCTCTGACTTGTACATCATTATGTCATAAAGCTGTCTGTTTAGTGAAGATATCAAGTATGACACGTTTACATTTGTTTTCCTGGCTGTTTTGAAGATTTTACAGTTTAAAACTACCATAATCACTTGGCCAAACTATAAACACATCCTAAAAAATGTGTATGTCAGAAGAGAATGAATTAATGCCTTTCCTCTGATATGTGACCGAAAACAGTTTATTCTCAGGGTGATGTATAAAACTTCATGCAGATCCATGTTAGTGAGGAGAAGGTCAGGCCTTTTGGGAAGAACTCACTTATCGAGCTACTTCTTGGCTTTCTTACTGTGCATTTTTATGTCTTGATTTCAAGACTTCCTTTGGTAGTTTTCTTTCATAACTTTTCTCAGTCAGTTGGCCTCCAGTGTAGACTGAGATACATTACTACATTGTTCTGCATTTATGCTCAGGTTGCTTTATGTCTTTAAGTTTCCAGAGCCTAGATTGATCACATGTATTGCTGCCCTCTTGTGGACTTCTGCAGAACAACGGCTGCAGGTTGTTTTTACTGAACACTAACTAACTCAATAACTAACTATAATTACTCAATACAGTCCTTAAGTACAACTTTTTTGAGTATTTTTGAGAAATTGAGTATTTCCATTCTGAATGACTTTATACTTCTACTCAACTACAGTTCAGAGGCATCAATAAACACACAAGCTAGTGTGTCCACACAATAGCGGTATATGACCAATTTAAAATCATAAAAGCAATGTTCATATAAATTCAAATTTGGGCCATTCTGCGTGATGAGTATTTTTACTTTTTCTCCACCACTGCTCACCACTCACCAGACCGTTGACCTCAAGAGGGCAGCCCCCACCAACAAAAACATTTAAAGACATACATCATATTGTTCACCACAATCACGGCTCAACAATATGTATTATACAGGCTGATTTACTCAGAATGACAGAAAGTTAATGTACCAATACACTTTAAGATCCACATTTACAAACTGCTGTTCCACTGAGTTTAGGTTATAGATTACAAACAGACAAACTGTCCATTTTTTTAACGATATTTATTTTCTATTTTTGTCATTAAGCTACAAAACGATAATTTGTTGCCTTTCATTGAACTTATTTTAAATACATGGAGCAATACAATGAAAGAGAAACCACCTGAGTTTGCATCACTATCTTAATGACAATGCATTTATCTTAATGTTGTGTCATTGACGATCATTTTGGAAATGTGTCGAAAAGAGGAGGCCTAATCGGAAGTCAGATGTTTTTTGCAACATGCTGATGAGTAACATCATAAGAGGAAGTTTGACGAGGACATTTTTTTATGCAACTCTGTAGGTGAAGTGATGCCTTGTCATAACGTAACATTTATTCAGTGACTGAACGCACATAAGCACCTGATTCAGAAACATATGCTCATGTATCATCATGGCTGCAGTCATTCAGCTCAGAGCAGCTCCAGTCAATGACACCATCAACAACTTGGATTTTCCTATTATACCTGCCGTTAATTTAACCTCAAAAGCAAAGTCATAGTGGTTTTCACACATTTTATGTTATGTTTGTGTAAAGTCTTTAGTGAGGTTCAATTGGTGTTCTGATATTTTAGGAATGTTTCTGTTATCCATTTTTAAAGTCAGTCCTAAATGACTAAAGTCCTAAAATATGTTTAGGATATAAAATGTTTTTTTTGCTTTTCAGATAACAATCAGATTATTTAAATATTTATTTACAAAATGTCTGAAAAGTCTGTGTTTTAATTTGGTGTTTACAGTAAAATCAGATGTGTGGTGCATTTGGCTGAAACTCACCAACAACACTCATGAATAGACTGCATGTGAATTCACTAGATGGCGTAATTGAGTTAGTTATGAGCTGTTTCTGGTCTTTTCATGCATCGATGGACGGATGAGTTCATCTGTCTTTTCCTCATCAGATTCCAAGAAGTTGCACAAATGTGCAGCTCAATAAGATGAGTGCTTACAAAGTGCTTTGCAAATGATTGACATGCTGTGAGAGTATCCATGATTGTTTTGAAGGGTCATGCTGGGTTTTTCTTGTTCAGACCAAACTGCACTGTTATACCAGTTTGACATCTAGTCAAATTGTAAAAACCCTGAAACAGCACATTCCTAGCAGCAGATCCGAGAAGGACTTTACATCAGACTGATAATCACAAGTAATCACTGTAATGGAATTTGCAGAGTTGTTCAAATATTCCTTTTTTGATTAATGACTTCTAACCCGCTTGGTCTTAAAATGTGTTTTCAAAATTTGATTCATCCTCACCACAAAGACCACATACGTATATCTGTAAGTGTTCTGTATATCTTACTGGTCTAGAAGGGCTGAGTCAACCTTTTATACAGAGTGATTTATGTTTCTGTCACAGCCGATGGGAAAAAATCCAGAGTCAGAGGCTGGCAGATTCAATGAAGATACTTTTTACCAAACAAAAAGTCTAAAAGTCAGGCAGGTACAGCCAGCAGATCACAAGCAAATAAAACTCATAGGATCATGGCACAACAGAGACAAACTGCCAAAAGAAAAGAGAAGCACACAGACTAAATACAGAAGGAAAGGAGGGAGATAACGAGGGACAGGTGACAGCAGAGCTGATGAGCAACAGGTGAAGCTCATAAGGGGCGGGGCAGACAATCACACAAACAGGAAGTAGGACAAGACCGAACAAAAGAGGACCTTCATTAGAATAATTCCAGGTGTTACATTTGCATACTTGCATTCTCCAACATGTGTCGATGGAGAGACGTGAACTCAGTGTCTCACTCACTCAAATTTCTTATTAAAATACAAAGAAACAAACAACTGTTCTTTCTCCGAGTTCAGCAAAGTGTGCATGTAGTGGATCAGTGACAGTCAGCATAAGAATTCAGTTTGTTGCATAACTTCATTGATGTTATTTAAGTGGCCACAGCGTTTCTCTGCAGGAAGGGAGGTAAAAACAGGACCATCTGCTTCTATTTTTAGAGAAACTGCCTGCATGGCTGACACACATGCACGATCCTCAGTTTGTCATCTGTAATGTGAAACACATGCGAAGCAGGATGCTGCAAACACAAGACATGTTCGAGAGTTTTTGATTGAAGATCAGGCAAGATTGTGAAGAATGTTTCTGTTTGTGAGCTGTTATTGTTTTGATTTTTATGAAAGAGAGAGAACATTTTCTACATCCGGGGGTGGCGAAGAATTTAACTTTTTTCAAACTAGAGCATATGAATCATTCGATGCCTAGAGACAAAGAAACACAGATAAACATTCAAACAGGGAGTTCACTTTTATTATGAAGGCTAACATGCTAAAAATAACAACGCCAACATACTGATTCAAAGCAGATGGAAAGTCAGGGGATTAGCAAAGTGATTCAAATTGATCCTGACTGAGGGGAGCATGCATGTGTACACCAAATTTAATAGTAATCAGTTTGTCTATTCAATAGTTGTTTACACGTCTCACAATAAGCCATAAATGTCAAACTCAGGGTTCGGAAAAGGAAATGTCAGAGAATCATCAAAGTCAGGAGGATTCATCCTCTGGGGACCATGTAGACTGGTGACAGATTTCACAGCAATCATGCTTTTAATTTGTTGATATTTCAATCTGGACCAAAGTTTTTGTCCAACCGACCAATTTACAATCTAACTACCTTCATTCATATATTATGTGTGGTAACATAAGCCATTGAATGCATCATTGCAAATTTTTGCAGAGATGAGATGAGGCCAGAAACCTCATATTTGCAAACAGGAGGTTCTGATGTCCAACAGTTGGAAAGCAACTTGAAAGGGATTTCAGTTCCCCAAAAGCAGCATTGGAGCTGCAACATTTCACAGAAAACATGCCTCTGAGCGCCAAAATGACCCCGCCATGTTCACATTATGCCAGACCTCAGACCATCAGACGGCATTTTTCCCAGGCTCTCCTGGTGCATGAGCGCTCTATTCTCCTCACCCCCCCGCCAGAGAGGTAGACAAAGGGGCAAGTGGGTGAGCTGGTTTCACTGCACTTTTGCCTTTGAATGGGCTTTGATGAATCTGGAGACTCCCGAGGGTGCAGGGCTGACATAGTTGTGTTGCAGTTCTCTGGAAACTACTATTTTTTAAAACTCCACTGGCATTCCAGACGGGGAAATTAAAATTCAGGCTGACAATAAAAGCTTTGAGGTGTTTTTTGTGGAACGTGTTTTTAAGAGATCAAGAAACATTTTGAATTACGTTCGATTGTTCTCACTAATTCAAAACACATGAGTTGCTTAACCAGAACGAAATGCCACTTTTTGGATTTCCTGAAGTGATTCTGAAGCTCTGCTGCGTCAGCAACATCACATATCCTTATGAGAGATAACAAGTGGAGTCACCAGGTGTTCCTCAGGTTTGTTGGGTTCTTGATTGAATTTTGTGACATTCACATCCCCAGAGGATGAATCCTACTGACTCTGGTGATCTTCTGACCTTTCCTCTAGCGCCGCCATGAGGTCTACATTTGAGATTTTTTGTAAGATGTCTCAACAGCTATTGGATAAATTGATGCAGGCAGGCTTTTATTTTGAATGTATGCCTTGGTTTATGATTAAATACCTTCAAAACTAATGACATTCCAATCAGCCTCAGCTGTACTTTGTGTTTGGTGCTGATTAACAAATGTTAACGTGCTACATTATGATGATAAACATGTTAAACATTATATTATTTAATAGCAACAGTGTCAGTGCAGACAGAAAACCTGAGTAGAAGTTGGAAACTAACAGCATTACACAGCATGCATGTTAACCACCTGGATACCCCTGTTAATATTTTACACACTGTAGCTGAGTTGAAAATGAAAAAAAACTAGGTGGGGATTATATTTGTCGCCTTGTAGGTTTTGATCTTTTAATTTAAATATTTTTAATTATGCTTTTTCCCCAACACAGCACATTCATGATGGCAGACATTCACACTACTTCACATATTAACAATATATTTACCTGATGTTGTTGTGATGTGTTTGTTTTCGTCCTCTTTGCCCTTTGAACCACAGTGGTGCTAAAGCCCCACACACATAGAGATATAAAGAGTCTTTATTTAGCTGTTTGTGTCGTTGGCTCAGACTTCTCTCGTTAAAGGTGAACTGAAGTAAGTTGTCTTAAGGGGGCAGCATCCGGCTCATTGTTTTGCATTTAGGTGAGAGGCACGGATGTAGCCTACCCACCATTCACCTTCTTGGGCAGGGGTCTGGGAATAGCCTTGTGCAGCTGCTTATATATGGAAGGAGGAGGAGGGGCGGGGGGGTCGATGGGCCTAAATCACTGTATGATAGGATTTCAAGCTGCACAGATTCTGCCGGATGTTTTTTGGTGTAGTTTCAGACGTCAAATCATGAACACCTTTTAATGATCAGTGGAAACAGTGTTTGGCTGAACTTGAGAAGAGTTCAAGGAGGGGAGAGGTGTTTTTGGTAGATGCATTGTGAAACAGGGAGAATAAAAACAGTCTGCACAGTGGGTGAAACAGAAACATTTCTGACTATGATGCCTAATATTTTTCGGTAACTAAAAGTCCTCAGATTGGATCCTGCAGAAAGAATCCTTATTCAAGTTGAAAGTTTATTTTTAATATATATGAATAAAATCAGACTTCATTAAAGTCTTATAGGATTCTAGTCGGAGCAAAAACTTCTTGACTCACATCCTGATCTGCGGACAGATTTATGCTCCCACATGTTTTATTAGTAAGATTTCTGATCACAGAACAATTATAAGGAGTTATGTGTCATGGCTTTGAGGTTTTATTGTTCAAGGGTGTGTTTTTCCCAAACGGTTTCTTGTTTTTTACACAGACACAATTAGAGAACAGATTCACATTTGTTAGACCTACTCTCATGGTGAAATGTAAAAAAAGGCTTCGGCAGTCTGAACAAGACGAGTCAAGTTGATATCTTTCAGAGTTTCAATTGTTTTATGTTAAAAAAAGTTAAATGTGAACTTTAAAAAATCTTTGTATACAATATTTATTATTATTTCACCCTTTATTTCGCAATCTTTTTAAAATATATTCCCTGCGTGGGTTTGATACATTTTATCTAATCTTACTGCTGCCAATACTACTACAACTAATAATAATAACAGCAACAACATCAACAACAACAATAATACTAATAATAATCGAAGCACAGCAGCAGAGATTAGTTTACTAATAAGGGAAAGTGATGTACAAACTGCAGTGTTTGATTTTATGATTTCCTCTTCATTACATGAGCCATCTTTGATGTCAAGGACAATTTTAAGTTACTTGTACTTTACCCCAGTGTTTCCATTTAAAAGTACTTTATACTTCACTACAGTTAAGAGGGAAATATTGCACTTTCTACTCCGCAATAGTTTCTAGTCACTTTACATATCTAGATTATTAATACCAGCTAGTTCTGCTCAAAGTAGGTCAGCCCACATACGTCTGTCTTTATGGAAAAACACTGTGTAGATGCAGACACACAGACCTGACAGTCAAGAATCCCCCCCTCCCCCCACAACATCCTTCCCTTGTTTGTTTGTTTCTCATATTCTGGGAACAGTTGGAGGTTGTTGATATGTGTGTTTGGGTGTAATGTTGGATGGTCACCTTACAGTAAACATAGTAAATCCTGTCAGGACAAGCGGAGACAGTCAGGGGCCCAACCTGTCCTGTGGCGTGTGGTCTCTCCTCGGACACACCCAGTGCCGGTAACCAGGGGGCAGCCGGCTCCCATAGGAAGGCCCACGTGTGTGGCGTCCTCCGGTCGTGGCCAGGATGATTAACGGTTCCTTCCTTTCCTGTTCGGAGAGACATTGTCCCGGTGAGCAGACAGGCTGCCGACACCTTGTCCTGGAGGAGGAAGTGAGTCTCTCACAGTCCAAAGGAGCAGCAGAGCGGCTGATAGCACGGTCCAATCCAAACAGACCTATTTCATTAAGAATAATGAAGGAGCCTAATCTTTTTGTGAATTAAGTTGGTTGGAGTTAAAATAGTCTGAAGCTTCTGATCACATCTGTTTGAGCCGGGGTTCCCAACATGGGAGATGGGATCCTCTAAGGATAAATCTTAGGAGATGATTTAAGATAAGATAAGATAATCCTTTATTAGTCCCGCAGCGGGGAAATATGCAGGATTACAGCAGCATAGGGTAAAGTGCACACAAGAGACATAGTAAAAGAAAGACAAGATAAAAATAAAAATGCAATAAAAACAACTATTATAAATAAGCAATACCAAACAGTAAAATCCACAATAATTGAAATATTATATGTACAGACAGAATAACTATTATAACTATAATTGCACGGTGTATTTGTATTGCACAGGTTTTTAGTGTCATGTGGTCTACTGGGAGCAGAGTTGGTTGTGCAACCTGACAGCAGCTGGAAGGAAGGACCTGTGGTACCTCTCCTTCACACACCGGGGGTGAAGCAGCCGGTGGCTGAAGGAGCTGCACAGAGCTGCCAGGGTGTCCTGCATGGGGTGGGAGGTGTTGTTCATCAGGGACGATAGCTTGGCCATCATCCTCCTGTCTCCCACCACCTCCACCGTATCCAGTGGACACCCCAGCACACTGCTGGCTTTCCTGACAAGCTTGTTCAGTCTGTTCCTGTCAGCTGTCGAGATGCTGCTGCTCCAGCAGACCACTGCATTTTACAGGAAATTAATAAAATATTTCTACAACACAACTTCTTTTTTATTTTCCTACTTTACTTTATTCATTTGTTTTAATATAGAGCTACTGGATCATTTTACTACCTCCAGCCCCTAGAAAATATTTCAATTATCTGAATCAGTTCATTAAAGAACACTCACAATAAATGTTTTTCTAAAAAAAACAATCCAAAACACACAATCAATGTGCACAAATCTATGAGGATTTTAGCTGAATTGTAGTAATTTTCAGCATAATATTTTTCATAAAATTAATTAAGCTGAAATCAAAGTCAGTAGGATTTATTCTCTGGGAGTATACCTGATAAGCATGAAGAATTTCAAGCAATTATGAGTCGAGACAGCGAGTAAAGTATAAATATATAGATCTTTATTCATTTATTTACTTCATATGCTCAGATAACAGTGTTTGGGAACATTACTTTCATCAAAACTAACAGAAAAAGATAGGAGGTTTATTACTCATGGTTATGAATGAAGAAATGCAATAATATCCCTTGAGTGTTATTGATGATAAAATGATAGAACAAGCATGAAATTTAAGACAGAAATACTACAAGTGAACATAATATAAAAAAATACTGCAAATGTTAGTTTCCTACTAGGCACTAGAGTTAGGAGTTAAATAAAAAACGAAAAATAAATTGGAAATCTTTGTAACATGTGACCCTCAACACTGTTTCACAATAATATACCTTTAGAATACAAAAATTATACTTGATATAAAGTATCAGTGCATAATCACTTCCTCTCCACAAAAACACAATAAATTGGATTTGGAAATACCCATGGGTTCAAAATATCGACTTTACAGTTTACAGTTTACTCACAGACAAACACTGTTTTCTTTAGTGGTCAACGAGCACGAGCGAGCTGCATTTCTACAGGATGTGTTTGGTCCACAGTACTTTCAATACATGCCGTATTAGAAAGAAAAAGCTTGATTTTACATGTTAATAATACAACAGTAAATGAGAGAAAACTAGAGCTCACTTCACACATGTAGAGTTTTAGTAGCCTGCCCTGCAAGCTTTACTAACACGAGACTAGCTTTACTATGAGTGAATACAGCAGCACAAACAGCATAAACATCTGGAGTGAAGTGTTGGGGTATTACGTGTTGATATGAGGAAGACAGATGGAAAATCCTTTGGTTAACTTTTAACTATGAATCTAAATGAATAAACTAAGTGACAGTGTTCACTATCTGAATAAATACACACACAGAGAATCAGATTTTCAGTTTCAGGAATAACACGTTTGAGTTTCTTTGACACCAGATTGGGGCGGGAGGAGTATCTTCATTTACAGTAAGTCTTTAATGTTTAATCTGAAGCCACCTGCTCTCACTCTCATCTCTACCCTGTTTCCTCCATTAACCTTTGATTTTACAAGAAACCCAGAGTTTCTCTGGGTCGACCTGAGATAGTTGAGCTGATATTTTAAAGGAACTAAAGGAGCAATGACACCTCAAATAAGATACTTTTCCATATTTAATAATCAATGGTATGTTGTTGTCCATCTGCTTTTGCCTTGAGAAAATCCGAATATGAGTGGATGTAGCTACATTATAAAAATATTTTTGTTCCCAAATTACTTTCCAGTTTTCACTTTTTGAATACAATTAAAAAGTGTAAAGTATTTCAATATAAACTTGAAAAGCCTGAGCTATCCTCTCTTTCTCTTTTCTGTAGTTTGATCAGATCTGTAGTAAAGTGGGAGTCATTGTGGTTCATTTCACAGTAGATGAAAGAAATACCTGAGGCTGTTTCCAGCTGTTTGACATATCACAGTGAATGTGGAATGGACCGGCAGCATTAACGTCAGCCTGCTTCTGAAAAACTGAAAAGGAATCAACAGTCTACAGGTTTCCTTTTGTTGCTTGGCAGATGCCCTGGAAGTTGGAAGTTACAGTCGGGTAGATTCATGGGTTCGTTTCAGAGCGTCCTGTCTAAACACTTTAAGAGGGAATCTCATGTGTTTTTCCTGTCAAACTTTTGCTACAGTCCAGAGATAAGAGTCAAAACAGAGCAGGACAAAGGCGAAGGCCTCCAGGCTGTCGGTCAGATTCTCCGGGGTCGGAGCAGGAGCTTACACTGGCGGGGTGGAGTAGCGCACCACGTAATTGTAGTCAGGCGGCGGGCTGTGACACTCCAGACCGGCGTCCAGGGCCGAGTCATCCAGACTGAAGTCCAGAGAGTTCACCATGGGGGGGAACTTCTCCTTCTCTGAGTCAGTCAGCACAGACTCTTTGCTCTTACTCACCGCCTTCATCCTGAAAACACAAAGAGAGTCGGCATTAATATACCAGGGAAATAATACTGAGACTGCTACTACACAATTCAGTTCAACACAAAACACTTCATAGGTAAAAAATCAATCTCACGTCTCCAGCTTGGTCAAAATAGTGCAACCAGAATTGGAACAGGGACTAAGCACAGAGACCATAAATAACCATATTTTAAGATGTTACTGTTTGTTTTTAAAGCACTGAAAGGCATAGCCCCTATCTTTATTGCTGACCTTTTAACTCTTTATGAGGCGAAACGCAGCCTTGGATCGTCAGGCAACTGTCCTTTGGTTGTTCCACGAGCCAGGCTCAAGACTAACAGTGACCTGGCTTTCTCCGTTAGGGAGCCTGTACTAAAACTGTCTGAGGAAATTAGGCTGGCCAAATCAGTTTGATCTATTAAATCCCTTCTAGAAACACACTTTTATAAACAGGCTTTAATGTTAATCACTCCTTGTCAAGTTTTGATCTGTGCTACAGTGTATCTCTGTTGATGTGATTAGTTGAACCTGTTGACCTTATATGTTACCTTTTATTTCTATTTCATTGTTGCTGCTTTCCTATTTAATGGTACATACTTGAAGCAATTTGTAAACAATGTTATCAAAACAGTGATCTATAAATAAAGGTTATTATTATTATTACCATTATTATCATCAGAATATTCAAAGACATTTCCTTCTTTTTAAACTTATTCATACTAACTTTACTGTTTGATTATTTATATACTATCCTTTTTTCGATCCTGTTCTTCTACTTATGTCTCTTGTTTGTTTGTTTGCACTATCCACTCTGCTGCTGTATTCTTGCAAATGTCCCTGTTGTGGGACTAATAAAGGAATATTGTATTTTATCTTTCAAAACAAGCAGGTTTGTAGACATAAACCTACAGAAAGAATCTTAAAATACAAATAACCTCAGAGTGACAGTATTTCATATTTACATAGAACGCTCCAGCTTTTATGATCACTATTTTAAAATATTTCCATTAGAGTTAAATCAATTAGATGATGAAACAATCTACAGAAAATTGTCAAAACTACTTAACTTGATTGCTCTCACAAAAGAGGTCTGTTTAGATATTCTTTGATTGAATAAATTCCCTTTGTGTGAAGCTGTACGATCAGACAAACCTCTTCTCATTTATATATGATGTAATCAATCATCCTGAGTCTTTCTGCTTCATTTGAGCCTCAGAATATGAGTAATTGCCTCTTATTGTCTTTGGAGGTTGCTAGGGGTTTCCAGAGCTCCTCTCCCGAGGCCAAAGGGTCGGCGCCCAGCGGGGGCAATGACGCCGCCGTATTGGAATGTTGGTCTTATGAATAACTACCTGATAAACCAGCCATCAAAAATAGTTAACAATAGTACAGTGTTGCCTTGCCAATGCCAGGCACAAGGAGGTGCACAGCTGGCAATGGAGCATGAGTTTACAACATGAGTCAGAGTAAAAGGGATTTTTACCAGAAATTATTATCAGGTTAAAAGTTTGAGGCAACTTCTTTGGCGATAATGTTCAATCTCTTTAAAGTTGTGTTGAGTGTTACTGTTTAAAAGAGGTCAGGCTCGGGGAGAGGTGAAGGCAAGAGGGAGCAACAGGTGGACTTCAGCTTAACAAAAGGAGCACAGCGCTCTAGCTAACAGGGGAGGCCCTTGTAAACCCCCCTAAGTTCAAAGGTGGCAATGATTGAGCGGTTGCCCGGCGAGGAAGTCCTCCCCTCAAAATGTGGATCATTCTCTGCATGCCTGGGTTGATTCCTTCTGCCACGCCGAGGCCTTAATGACACCAACAGGCCTCAGAAGTGACTTCCCCCGTAGTTGTTTACATGTTCCCTCTTAATAATGTGTAAGAACTGATATGCCGTTCACACTTAATCCCATTCAACTGAAAAAAGATTTGGGAAACAATCTTTGCTTTAGGACAATTTTCTTCTTATTTAAGTGGAAGCCACAATATGTAGAGAAAGCAGAATAATACTAAAATGTTTAAAGTGTAATTAGTGAGTTCAGAGGTCTGACCCTGTGAATTAACCCTGTCACTGAGCTGCAGTAAACTTAATATGTAAGCCTAGACACCAACATAAGACCCTCATAAGAAAAAGATTTACAGAAATTTGACTGATATTTGACTTTATCCTCAAAAAGCCCACAAAGTGAGAACACATTGTCTCTTGCCCCGGCGGGATCCACATCTTAAAGTCATCAAACGATCCGCTGGATTCTGGTGTATACACTTTAAGCCAATGTCACTGCTTTGAGATCAGTTGTTACCAAGCGTTGCGTTTACCAAACAGCCACGACTCATAATAAGTTAAATCAGACTGGGAGGTATCACATTCAGGACTCTTTAAGAGAAAACAAAAGGGGTTTTAGTGTCCGCTCTTAAAACGGCCAACCTCAAGTGATGCATCCACTCAGCTTTTGTGCTCAGTCCTTCAGTTTGTCACCTTCAAGCTTTTCCCCTCCCACTTCTCCTTTGTGCTGCGGTCTCTCCCACATGGCTTCTTTTCCAGACAAAAGAGAAACTAACCACTGACTTCTTTTTAAGGCAGAAGAAACTTGTGTTTGTGTGAGCGTATGACAGTTATAGCGTCTACATTCCAGCACAGCGGGGAGGTTTCCAAGCAGGTATTTTGCGGTGTGTCTTCTTGTGTGTGCTGATTTGTCACTCGCAGGGCATGTAAAAGGGGTGCTGTGTGGTGTAGTGTACGTACGCTAGAGCCATGATGCTCAGCGGTCGGCCTGCCAGTGATTCTAGGCGCTTCAGAGTCTCCATGTTGTCAGACGATAGGCCCATCCCGCTGTCTGAATGACCGCCCTGATGACGATGAAGAGACAGACAGAAAGAGAGGAATTAAAACCCCTTCTTTATTATCAGAGGTAAACAAATAACATCAAACCATAAGAAAGTAAGTTAAATTTATTTCTTTAGAACTTTTAAAAATTTGACTTACGAATCGCTTAACAAGGTGCACATAAAGTACAAGAGTATTTAATACAAATCTAAGGTAATGGTCAAATATAGTGAAATAAAATTAAATATAATACAAAAACATAAAATCCATGTTTGTGGGAGCTTTTGCTACCGGATTCAACTATGTCAAGGCAGGTGTATTGCTGAGGACCAAAGGAAGTGCAGTGTTGAATGTCAAGTTGTTTGGATGAGCGGTTCTCTTTCTAATCTAGAAATCAACACCGACCAACGGCCCGTTCTGAACTGGCATGTTTTGAACAGGCACCCCACTAGTAAGTTACACCTATACAGGTCTGCTTTAAAAAGCTTCTATTTTTTAGGATGGTTTTCACCTTTATTTGATACTTGAGAATGTAACTATATATATATATATAAGATTTTCTTGACTAAATGAGACTGCATAAAAATGAGTAGTCAGTGTTGAAGTAGCGAATAATATGGCCAAATGCTGGCAGAAACAAACTGAATAAAATTGGGCCAAAAATAGATCCTTGTGGGCCTCCACATGACAGCCGGGAAGAAAATAAAATGATCAACAGTTATCAGCTTTTCTCTTTTAAGGTAGAAATTTAAATACATAAAAAAAATCACCCTGAATAAAAAATTGTTGTTATATCCTCTCATACAGTTAAAACTATAAATAACAACATTGATGTTGTAGGATGAAGTTTCTAGTTAACTGTCAAAATTCCTGTCTTTGTACTAACTGCTTAGTTAAGAATAAATGAGAGCGCAGATTGTGACAGACTGTTTCTATTTTCAGTCCAGAATGAATAACTCACCTCGTGGTTCTCATTTGTCCCATCCTCCATCGTAACCTCGTCAAAGGTTTTCACACTAGCAGGACGGATCTTGATGTTCCTGGCGAAAAAATATGTCCAGTGTAAGTCTCAAATTTACCCTCAACTGGTCTGTTTCTGTTTTAAGAATCATTTGATTTCACTGGAGGTAAAGTTCAGCAACAAAACCACAGGAACTTAATCACTTAAAACAATAACGTGTAGCATCTGTGACGTTGTACTTTGAAAACACAGCTTGTTTGCTTTGCATTTCAACACTCAGAGGCTTAAACGACTGCTTAATTTAGCTTAAAGGCTAACTGTCATCTTTTCAACAAGTTATCAATGAACACACTTGAAGGACCTGTGAAAACCAAGAGCTCAACAAATATTATTTTAAGTGGACATAAATCTTGAAGCTAGCTCAATGGTTTTGGGGGAAATTCCTCACAGGAGCAACAATACTGAAAGCTCTCTGCTATGCGTACATTTCTTATCACGAGCCAATCAGGACTCATTGTCCTCAGGTCAGACCTAAATGTTATCCTGGTTGTGTTCATTTTGTGTGCAAAGTGGGGAAATGGTTTAGTAATTTCCTTAGAAAAACAGACTCAGTGCTGTATGCCGTTAACAGTCTGAGGATAGGTTACATATATGTCAAGATAAGATGATTTATTTGCTTAGAATTTCTTAAGCAGTTCATAGACGAGTGTAACAGATTTGAAGCAACAAGGAAATCTAGAGTTATCCTAGCAGCTCTGAGTCTGTACTGAGGCATAGCTGTGCTTTGAGCTAAATGCTAACATTGGCATGCTAATATGCTCACAATGACAATGCTGACATGCTGATGTTTAGCATATATAATGTGCACCATGTTCACCCTCTTACTTTAGCTGGCGTTTGTTAGCATTAAACACAAAGTACAGCAGAGGCTGACGAGAATGTCAGTACTTTGGCAGGTATTTGGTAAAAAAAAAATAAGTTTTGGACAAATTGAAATTTAAACCTGATGTTGGTGTTAGATAAAAAGTTAAGGGAACACCAGTAGCAAGTTACTACAATTCATTTTGAGAGCAACATGAATGTCTGTACAAAATTTCAGGGCAGTAGTTGAGATATTTCACTCAAAACCACAAATATCAAATGAATGGGGATCATATAGTCAGAGGGATTCGTACACTTGGGACCATGAATGTCTGTACAGAATTTCATGGCAATCCTTCTGGTAGTTTTTGAGATATTTCAGTCAGGAACAAAGTTGTGGGCTGAGAAACAGCCACATTGACACACATTGTCGTGTCACTAGTGTAGTTAAAGCACAATGAAGAATAGCTTAAGTACAGTAGAGTGTCAGTTGTATATTATTATATGTTAAGGAGCCAATGAATAAATGATCCATGTTCTCACCAGGTGCTCCCTGAGTCGCGGTGGGAGACGGGTCGTGTGGGTGTCTCCTCTGACAGCACCGTGGAGGACGGGTCTCCCATCTTCCCCAGCAGGGCAGTGTTGATGGGTATGTAGTGCTTCCCCTCCTAAATCGACCAAAGACACACAGAATATATCAAAAAGTGCAGCCTTATGCGTCCATGAATCAAATTATAAATAGAGGAGAGAGGCTTGTGGGTCGATGCTGTGTGCACGCTATACAGTGCCTCATATTCTCAGGTTGTGGCGAGCAGCCAAAGAAACTGAGGTCATGCCTAATTTATCCAATACAATATACTTTGTTCATGAAGTTTGTGGAGGCAGCAGAGTCTGTGAGCAGCCCTCACTGTAACAATACCTTTATTAATAAGATTCACAATCATCCACTGTTAACTCTGTCCAGCCGGAACGTTTCTTTTGAAGTTGCTTTACAGACATTAATTTGTAATTCAACATGCTGTAGTTTTCAGGTGATGTCTTTATCTCTTATTACTCCATACAATCTACAGTCCTGTGTAGTCTTTGCAGCAGTGAAATGTATGTTATTTTTCTTAATGTGTCTGTAATGCGCATTCTGGACAAGAAGTTCTTGGCTAGAAGTGGAAACATGACTATGGGCAGCTTGTGGATCCTGATGGCTGAAAATAATAATAATACATAGTTAGGGCTCTGTTCAGTTTCCTGCCATCTGTCTTAGTTATTGCTCTCGTCAAGTTCCATTCATCTTCTTCAAAAACATGTTTTTACCACTTTTCTTTAAAATGTCAGTCGATCAGTGAGTTAAACTATTCCCTGCTCTAGGGAGGTGAGTGTGAAAGCTTCAAATACATTGTTTATATTCTGTTGAATGGAGAATAGGACTAGATGTTCATCTGATCCTATGGAAAACCAAACCAAACCTAATTTGATTTCTCTTGAACAACAAAGGTGTTATCAATAAAATTCACGTCAGCTAAATTCCATCTAGCCCGCTTCAGTTTCAACATCCTGGAGCTAACTAGGACACTTGATTAGAACAGAGCTATTGTTAGTACTCTTAGTAACACCAAAGCACTTTTACTACTATGGCAAGTCAGTGTCATTTCCTTTCAGTGTAATATCTTTTCAAAATAATCAAATGCAGATTTTGCCTCTAGTGCATATTTGTTGACCTGTTTAAAACAAACAGCTGTAAAATGTTCTTACAGCCTTGCAAAATCTACAAACTTCCGAGTGTTTGTGAAATTTCACAACATTCATACTAGACAATGACATCTTGCGTCACACTAATAATTACAAAGTTTTTCCATGTGTTTTGAAGTGCGGTTCCTCTTATGTTGCCGTTTCAAAGAGAGCCAAGTGTTTGTGTTGAATGTTACTTCCCCTCTCAGTTACTCTGAGCACCCCCCCTGGGCGAGACGCCGCTTTGAATCTTCTTTCAGTGGCAGGACTCGGATCAACAACGCTGTTTCCTAAATATTGGCAGGGTTTGTGACTCATTCTAAAGAACTAGTGACAAATATTGTCACATAAGTGTTCTGAGTAGCCACAGTATGATCACAATTCCCTTGGTGGGGATTTAAGCTTTAAATATGAATTTTGTTACAGTATTTGCTATTTAATGAGAAATCACTTCTCATTCAACTTTCAGCTAAAGATCACTCCAGAGCTCAACAGCTGCTGATCATAAACTGATGATTCCTGCTACTGTTGAAACCACCCTATGACACATCATATGCAGATTTCAAACCGTACACACTGTCTTGTCTACCATACCTCTTGCACGCTGGCCTGAAGCAGATCTCCCAGCTGTCCCACCAGCTCAATGAAGGTCGGTCGCTCCTGTGGCTCCCCCTGCCAGCAGTCCAACATGGTCTGATATCTAAAAGCAAAGAACACACCACTGAACACCGACTGCAAGATGGACAAATGTAAGACACTCTAAATGCCAAAGACAACGAACAACATACAGTATATTTGGGTTGACGTAGTGTAAACTGTAACTAAGCACCTTTAGAAATAATAATAACTATCCTCAGGGTTGGTAGTCCAATAAAGAAACCTTGTTGCATTGAGCGACCACATCTGGTCCACCTCTAAATAAACTGTCATCTAGCATATTCATACACACCCTCTTTTCTATTCTCAGGTGATCCTGAGCCTCTGGGTCTGTATCTGATTCTCTCTTGGTCTCTGGTGTGAGAGCACACAGCCCTGCTTAGGTCTCTGACAGGCTGTCAGCATCTCTGCCCATGTGGGAAGACTCTGAGCCTTAATGTGAGTTTCCATCACAGTGACCTGTCTCATTTTGTGGAGGTATTTAGAAACAGAGCACCATGGTGGCTGTTTAAATTACACACTGTTACTGATTGGGAATGATGGGGGTGATGGATCCCTCGCAGGTTTCTGTTGCAGCAACCAATGCTTCCCTACAGATACCTTAAGTTTTATGGAAATATAACTATTGGGATTCCCTTTTGGCATCATATTAGTCAATCTGAAGTTTGAGGACTTGGAAAAGCAGATGGTCTGATGCTGCTTTATTAACCCCTCCCTTCTCTCCATGTTTATGTGCATGGCCTCTAAACCCTCTCAGTGTTGTCAGGCCCAGCTACAAGAAGCCGAGCGGCTGCGATTCCCACATTAATGAACGTAGCGTATACTCATCCAGGTGGGAAGCCTCCTAATGGTGACAGGATGTAGAGAGCTTGATCACAGCCGTTATGCATATCATTGATGAGGGGAAGTAGACACATTGTATGACTGCACAATTTAAACCACATTTCCTGCCTGGTCCAATGAGAATAAAAAGCCTTTCCCCGCTTGCTTGAGGAAATATGTGTGTGTGTGTGTGTGTGTGTGTGTGTGTGTGTGTGTGTGTGTGTGTGTGTGTGTGTGTGTGTGTGTGTGTGTGTGTGTGTGTGTGTGTGTGTGTGTTTGGGGGAGGATCTGTAGAGATTCTGTATAACTGAGCTACTTTGTCCGGTTGGGCAACTGTGGTAGGATGGGAAGTGAGCATCCTATTTATTGTCCTCCCACTCCCTGAGCAGCATCCGCTAAATTCTTCTGCAATGCATCACGACGTGGGATCTCATTCACAGACGGAAGACAACATTCCTGCTGCAGAGGCACTAATTAATTGCTCAACACTGCCTGAAATGTCATGTGCTTCATTCTTATATTACGAGTTTGTGGTGAGGGTCATGGTGTCAGAACCTGGGCTTACAGACTTGTGTGATCAACTGCAGACCCGTCCAGGAAATCAAGAAAAAAATAATTTACACTGATATCAGCAGGTTTTATCTCAGCTTTAAATTAGAGGCAGGTCTCACAGCCATACTTATGCAAAATATATAATCAAGCAGTTCCATTTTTCCGAGAGGGAAAGAACAAGAGATTCTTGGCACCAGCCGGTCTGCATCTACAGATCTGCAGTTCTGAACAACAGTCTGGATTAAATTTAGTCAATCATTTCCAATCACTGTCTTCTTTGCAAAGCTGATAAATTCATTCAGTTAGCTTTACTTGGCACAAGCCGCTTTAAAACTCTGGACCTTTGGATATCACATCATTATTAAGCAGAAGTGACGCATTATGCTTTCAAAACAAATAAGATTTGTGGACTATATGAGTCATTTTAAATTAAAACCAGACACAAAGTAGGCACACATGTTGGAGGGAGACTCGGTCTGGATCGGCTGTACTTTGGACAGAAAAGTATTCTCGTTACAAAAATAGTTCTTCTAGCTGCATCACTGACTGACAGCACTGGTACCACAGAAGAGGACTCTCTGTTCTCCCACAGATATTATGTCCACCACTATCCAACAGCCCTTACTCAAAATAATTCCCCCATCTCCCCAGAACTCTAGACATCGCATTTAAAACGTGGTGCTCAGTTACATCTGCGCCGGTGTCAGTCAGAAAATGCTTCAGAGCTTCAAGCTCGCTGCTGCAGAGCTAATCAGTAGCTAATGTTTCCTCCTGCAACATTCATGGCAGGATTACCCATGATTCTTATCAGGCACCCCCTGACCTCATGGTGCAACCACAAAGAGGGAGAAAGACACAATGCCTCCTCTTAGCTGTATGTCGATATGGGAGGCTTTTAGTTGCTGCCTATACTTTCTTGGATTCTGTGAGGAGAACATACAGCTGTGAATATGGAGCTGGCTGTGATGCAAAATACTTCTCTAGCTATTTAAGGGGAACGTTATGAAGATTAAAATAGTACGATAGTTAAAAAAATGACATGTTTACAACCCGCAATGTTCAAAGACAGAGTCCCAGGATTGGACAGAAAAACAGAATATTAAGTTAATGTTCCCAAACACAGTCCACTGTTCTCTTATGGTGGACAGCATACATGTACATTTTTACTTTTGTTTGCTGTTTACTGAAGAAATCGTTAATAGGGATTCTCACATTTCAGAGGACGAGTATTCTGGTGCTCTCATCCTGGTCCCCTCCTTCAGCCTGCAGCAAAATTCTTCATCAATTTGGACGCCAGGGTACGGGGAGGCACCTGGGAGAGGAACGAGGGGGAGAGGGTCAGTACGTTATTTGTTGTGCATAAAAAAGGCCATACACACATATATTTATATGAATTGACATTTATCTTAACATGATGGGAAACTTTGTGGTACTGTAGGATGTATGTTGTCACTTTAGTTATTATGTGAGGTGACAGGATATTGACACTATGAAATCCAAATGTAAGAATATCTTTAAGTAAGTGAAGTTAGTAGTTTCAGTCACATAATGACTACAGTGTTTTCCAAATAATGTTGATATTTGGATAAACTGTTGAAGTAATTCAAAGTCTCCAAAGTATATCCTTACGGTGCCATTATACATAAAGCTGGTTCTGGTTCATTTCAAACACATATTGCATAAATGATAAAAGATTTAAGAAAATTGTATATGGTGTACTTAATACATCAGATTAAGATTACATTTAAAGGTTTATTATTATTATTATTATTATTATTATTATTATTATTATTATTATTATTATTATTATTATTCTGCAGTAGGTTACAAAGACAACACCTGCCAAGACTGTTGCATTCTTGATTCCCTACTGGGAAAGATCTTTACTGGTGACAACAACTGCAGCTTTCGAACTCCAATATTCTACATGAAAACATCTCAATGATCTCAATAAACTCTTGCAGATTGAGTAACATCCACTTGTTTAACAAAAAATAGATGAGGTATATTTGACATGGTTTTAATGGATGATGTAACTTTGGTCCCCTCATGACATACAGTGAATGTGTAATGCTGTTATATTTGCTGAGTCATGAATCTGTCAAATATATAAGAGTCTAACCAAAAACCACCACTTATTGCATCTACTTTTAAACAATCATGTATGTAATGAAATTTGAATTTAGAGCCAAAGCCTACTTCACGCTGTGAAAACATACAGTCAAACACTGAACCAACTTGTATCAAATATCCAAATGTGTTGGTTTTGGAAAATAATGCCCCTTCTATGTTATCAATACAATTTTCTGAGTCATAAATAATAATTCAGTGAGCTTGAAACCCCATGCACTATATAAAACTCTACATTTGCGGTAACAGAAATGTATTTTGAATCCACAGATTCAGCTTGTGTTTGAGCAACTCCAAACTTTAGGGCTACTGCATAGTAAAAGACACAATCTGATTTGTGTAGAGAAAACATTTTAAATACCAACTGTTACTGTTCACATGGTTCTTATTTCTAGTTGCAGCCTGTGTGACGGTTGGTGTATAAGCATACTGTTTATTTATTTTGTGATTGGTTTATTTGGAAGGGACAGTGCACATTAATAAAACATTGCTGTAATTGCCCCAGAGTTAGCCAAAAGGCTATTTTTCATCTGTAGTCCCTGGACAGATGTGACTTTGCCGTCAGCCATTATTTGACAGGCAACTGAATCCTTTATCTATGCTCTCTTCGAAGTCACAAGACTCCTTTGACAAAAACAATAATGTAACCTTGCAGAACACGAAAGTTGCTTGTTTACTGCAGCCTCAATTGGTTAGTTTATTTGTTATTTTGCGTTCTTTGATAAATTCGATCTAACCCTTAAAAACACCAAAGTCACATAATAACACAAACTAACTAACTAATTGAGGCAGCGGTAGACCAGCAACTGTCTCGTACTGGGAGGTAAAATTACTGTTTTTGTCAAAGGAGTATGCTGTACAATATAGTACGCTTAAATTAATGATTTTTATAGGTGGGCCTTTTTTTTTTAGATGTCTAAAATACTTTTTGCTGCTGCCCTACTCCATGTCAGTACATTGCTTTGCTCCCGTGCAGGTTCTCCTGTCTGTTTCTCCAAACTAGGGGCCTGCCGACAGCCTTCTAGGTTAGGTAACACACTGACCTTTGGCAAGTACCTCATGCAAACCCCCTTCAAAAAAGTTTTCCCTTTAAGGCCCCAAATTAATCTTAAATTTTGCAACAAAATGTATTGATACCTAACATTTACTTACACATTTCTTGTGATTTTCAGAAAATATACTTTGAATATAATTAACCTTACATTTGACTTAATATGTGCTTTTTAAGGTGCAGTCAAACAATCCAATGAAATTATCATATAGCATTATATTGTATCTTATTGTGTTATAAAATAGTTCAGTTAGAAAGACTCTCTTTACAGTCGCCATCATTTTCGATCGTCAGTTATTCCCTTCATCACCTCAACACCAGTGTCTAGACTCCGGGGGTGAATATTCCTCATCTAGCCACAGCATCAATACGCCCTTTTAATAAATATACTATATCACGGTGGAGTCCATCACCAAAGACTCTCCACTATGTATTTAATCATGCATGTGTAATAAATTATTGTTTCACTCTACAAAGTCTCTCCTGTTTGAAATGACCTGTGTTTTATGACAGAATATTCTCTCATCTCTTCTCTATGTAAAGTCAATCCCATCCTGATAATGAAGTAAAGTTAGTATAACAAACACCACTCAGGCCTGGTTCACCTTTGAGCATCAACACTATTCAAACAGGTTTTGGGATATTTAAACCCACAAAATGTAACTGACACACTTTTGGTTCTCAGATAAGTCTGACAAACACGCTTGGGTTACTCTGAAACTTTTGACCTCCTCTGATCAAAATCAGGCTGCAAAGCTCACTTATTTTCCATTTTTCTTTGTCATTTTGTATCCTTGTTTCTTGATTTATTTTTCTGAGGCCCCGCTAACAGTACCCAGATGTTTAAGTGTTTCTTTAACGGAAAAAAAAGTGTTGAGAATGTGTGTGAAAAAGAGGGAGAAAGAAACCAAGAAAAAGAAGGAAAGACAAAAGGGAAAGTGTCATAATGACGTCAGTGTGCTTTACATGTAAAAGAATATGCAATTTGACACACTTTTCTTTTAACTGCAGCGGGTGACGAAACTGTATGGCGGTGGTTCAAAAGCAGCACAGTCAGAATGTACAGAAAAGCAATACATCCAACTTTGGTTACACTTACTTTTATGTTTCCACTGCTTCCCATGGTGACATTTAAAAATACAATATTTCACGTTGAGTCTTGCTATAGAAACGTGTGGTGAGCTCTGTGCCACGGTGCACAGGCAATCATGAGGCCGACACACAATGCTGTCCTAAAGGCTGCAGTGGTTTCACAGCAGGGGAACACTTTTACACTGATCTGGCTGCCTGGTTACAGTGAGTTTGTGTTGCCAGCTGGGACCAAACGGAGAACTTAAATAGGAGGTGTTCTCTCCTTTTAATGTTCCATGACTGTACTAAAAAAATCACAGTCGAACTTCACTAATGTTTGAGTGGCATGACAATAGTTTTCTCAGGCTGAAAATGTAAGCTCAGACACGTTTGTCCTAAGGGCACAATTACACAGAGGAGGAAGAAAAAGACAGTTATTATCAAGTGCATCTGGTGAGGCTGTGAAGCTGGGGGCACCGAGCGAATCCACCAAGCTAGATCGCTCTTCTTCTTACTGAACATCTCTGATAACAGAACATCGTGTTTGACTGGGATGCCAGGCTTTATTTTTTATTTTTTTTGGACAGTTATATTCAAAAACATACATCAGCCCAAGGGCAATTTTCTTTCTTCTGCTGTCAACATTTTTCAAAATTGGGTATGTGGGGATGTTTAACACAAACTAGCAGTAAATGTAAATGAAATGTCCATATTTGACCCACCTCAAGACCTCGTAATATTCTAGTGTTGTGATTGAAACGGTAACATTGCAGGGAAAAGCACGTAAAAGGTAAGATCTGTCTGACAATAGACTATTTCACATGGCGCGACGGACCAATCACAAGACTCGCTGATGACGCATTCGAATCCAAGACATGTTTAGGGTTCAGCATTTTTGCCAAAACAACTCCGTGCCATGCTCCTAAAAATAATAGGAGACATCTTCTACTTCTACTTCTTCTGTTGAATTTGATGGCGGTTGGCCATCCATAAGTTTAACATTACTGCCATTTGCTGTACTGTCCCTTGCCCCGTCTATTCGAGCATTGCCATGGCATGTGGAAAAATGCCCATCATTAAAATGTTCCTGAATGTGTGTATAGTAAAAATCATTAGCTGTGCCTGAAAGGTTATTCCAGTAGTTTACCAAGATCTAGGTGTGAAAGAGGCTTACATTTGGATGTGTGATGTTTATATAAGCAGGGCGTGAACTATAAAAGTAGTAGTCAATGCTGAGCCATGACACTTACCTAGAGAGAAGATCTCCCACATGAGAACACCAAAGGACCAAACGTCACTCTGAGTCGTGTAGACCTTGTCAAAAATGGCCTCAGGTGCCATCCACTTGAGCGGCAGTCTGGCCTGTGCAGATATTAAGATAAGCAATAATTTACTCTCTTATCTCAGTGGTGTGGACATCTCACTAATTACACTGTCACATATATGGAGAGCCAGTTGGTTTAAACTGCGTGAGCAGGTACTGCTTTTGATTTAGCTAAGAATGATTTAGTTTCATAATCTAGTATTAAAACAAACAAACTGATCTCAATATTTTTTTGTGAGATTTCCAAGAACTGCTGTATTTATTCAGCTCTGTCACTTTTTCTGCCAAGTCAGTGATAGCTTACTGTTTTATTAATGAAAATGCTTTGAGTATTTTTTTCTGTAAGACAGTAAAAAAACAGACAGCTGGAAAAATACTTTTTCTTTAGTAAACTTACATCTCCTTTGCGCACATAATCCGGGTCTTTGTAGATGTCTCTGGCAAGTCCGAAATCACAAATCTTCACAACATTATTCTCAGATAGCAGGATGTTTCGTGCAGCCAAATCACGATGGATGCACTATTAAAAAAAAGAAGCAACAAAACCGTATTCAATGCAACATTTAAGTTCTGTACATGTAATTGACTTGACGGTACTCTACGTGCTATAAAGCATGGCTTCTTGCAGAGCAACATATGGTCAAGTCATCAGTGGTATTACAATAGGATATGAAGTGTTCCATATCCAGGCTAAGAAACAGTCTGTAAGAGGTTATCTACAACAATGGCTTCATTCTCATTCAATTCATTCAATCAGTCCCATCCGGTCACCCCAAAATTATGAATGACTTGAACAATGAATGATATTTAGACTGAAAACGTAGAGAAACACTGCAGTAACAGACTCATAGTAGAGGCAAAATGGTTCACACCTAAATTTAAGAGAATTCAAATCCTTTAAGATTAGTCTTTTTCTGCATATTTATTTATTTACAATGCAGAAACCTTTTGTATGAACTGCAAGCAACTACAAACTTGAGAGATTTGACTACTCTGAACCATTTTGCTTCTACTTGGACACTGTTGACTTTTCTGGTTTAAACACTCCAGTTACTGTAAACAAGGGTGAGCACGGCGATCCTTCACTCTACTGAGTAAAATGTGTTAATAATAACTGCTTTCTGATCATAAATATCAAAATAACATGATATTTAAATAAAAAGCACAAACATTACACCATAGATTAAACAAATGTATATGCAGCTGTTTAAAATAAAAGGCCTTGATAGATGTCTTGGATTGATTTATGTGGAGAAAATACCTTGCGTGAAGCCAAGAACTCCATGCCTTTTGCAACTTGGAAACTGTAGCAAATCAAATCTTCCAACGTAAGAACTTTCTTATATAAATCCTCAGATTCTGTGAAACAAAAGAACACAACGTTTTCCCAGTGAGACAGAGTTTTAAGATTGGATGTATGTGGCCTTTAAATTTAGGACAATAATCCAACTTATCTAGGTCTTTTTTTAAAGTCAGTGTGATCAGCAGCTCTCTGTCAGATGATCGGATAAGATGAAACAGTAACAAACTTATACACATTATTACAACAATCCATCCTGTCACGTACGTGTCTCCTCCTACACACTGTCTTTAAAACTTCCTTTACAGACGAGAAATGAAAACAAATTACAATTCCTCCTATTTTTCAAATGTCAGGTGAAATGTGTTGTTATGGGCCCTGCGTGCCGGTCGGGGGTCTGAGAGAGGAACTCACAAGGAGTCCTTCCACTGGCCCACCTGAGTAAACAGCTAATCAAACCAGAAATAACAAATCAGGAACAACATGGCCGACGTGCCGTGTCCGAGGCTGGAGCCGCAGAGCAAAGCAACACTCAGGTCAGGACAGGAAATAAACAGACGCCTCCCCAGACTCAGTGGGGTGACAGTGGCTCCTGCTGCAGTGATTGTACTGCTGAACAGGAGGAGGAAATGTCCTATCAGACTCGGGCCAGAAAACAATCTGAGGGGAGCTTTCATTCCCGGGCAAAAAGGGTGGAGCAGAGGCGAGAGGGAGACTGCAGGAGGGACAAACAGATGGGGGTTGAAGGAAACAAGACGTGCTTGGCCTTTACCTTCTTCCTCTTCCTCTGAGTCGCAGTAGCTCTTATCTTCGATGAAGCCAGAGCTGGCTGAGCTTCCGTTGCTGGCCACGCTCTCCAGGCGGCGCTTCATCAGCTCGCTCAGCTCGCAGCCCGATCCTGACGACACCACCTTACCGTCCGGGCTCTGACCAGCACAAACACAAACATCATGTTCAATGAGATTAGGGTAAATGCTGCTGCTGACAGTCATTGGGCTTCTATAGTTGGTTGTCAACACAGTACCTCACTGCTCACAATGCTGACAAGCTCGGTGCCAGAATAATGAGAAAGCAAGAATGTCCGAAAGTCTAAATCATGCAGCTTGTGACTCACCTTGTAGACGAGAAAGTCATCTCTCTTGCCTCTCAGATAGTTGGACAAGTTGCCATATTTGCAGTACTCCACTATCATCATCAAGGGTCCTGTTAAAATGGTATATCTCTCATGATTATTCCTACATCATGTGATGGTTCAGAGATGACAATTTTAACTTTAAGTTAAACTGACAATTTCTTCTTATATATTATATTTTCTAAACCAATTCAGTGGGAGCACTTTGGACTTCCTTAGTAGTGAAACTCACCTCCTGGCTTCGTGCAGGCTCCTAGTAGGTTGACCACATTCAGGTGATGGCCAATGTGGATCAGAATCTTCAACTCAGACATCAGAGCTTTCCGCTCATTTGAGGTAGCGCCTCCTATAATAATGCAAACACATAAAGAACTTGTTCAACATTGGTTGGTTTATAAATAAACATCCTGACTTCAGGTATATATATTTTCACAATACATTTGATTTTCATTGTGTTTCATTATCCTTTCATTTTGTTTTAGGATCACTCCGACAATGTTACTTCATCAATATCAACACTTGGAATTCAAACTCGTGAAAAAATAATAGGAAACAGATTTTCACTTTTATAAAGTAAAGATGGAAAACATTAAACAAAATTAAACAACCCTCACCAGATGATTCAGATAAGATCATATGCAAAGAGAAACAAGTCTCTGAGGTCTGTTCCTATTTTGAAAGATATTTTCATAAACATGAAGTAACAAACTTTACCTAAACCCTCAAACACTCAATATTTTAATAGTGGTGAACATGTTTCTTTTAAGTTTCCTTTTTTTTGGAACTGGAAACACAAACGTTGGATGCATGAGGGCAATAATACACGACATGTTTATACCAAAATGAGTATTTACAGATGATGATATTATTGTATTAGATTGAGTGTATAGCAAGAATGTGGGGAGAAAAACTGAACCCTGTTAGCTGGATTACTGTGGAATTTAATTTTGAGAGTTTATTAAATATGATGGAAAATAATAATATTCCTTTAGCCCCAGCTATATGGAGAGGCCTTTTTAATGGAGGACATCATCAAAGATGAATGCCTACAAAATTAGAGAAATAAAACAGGAGGTACTCACATTACATACCCAACTTTGATAAATTTGAACAATGATTTATCCTTGAATTATGAAAACCAAGATTTAGTGGTTGTTTAATGTTGCTTTGACCGACCAGATATTTATGAGCTCGAAGCTAAAGCAGCCAGCGAGTCTCTAGCTAAACCACGGTCAACTTGAGGAGACCTGCTGCTTTCCATTAAGTTTGACCTACGACTGACAACAGCCAGACGCTGTTCCTCTCAGAGAGTCTGTGATTTATGCTGAGACATGATTAATGATATGACAGTGACCAATACATCTAATACATAAGCCCTATTTTTCATGATCCATCATCCCCATATCACCGATTACTGATAGTTCTGCAGTTTGTTTCTCTACTATTAACATAATAATGAAAAGTTTCCAGCTTGTTGCTTTTCCTGTTTTCATTTTTGATCCAACGTTTGTTGTGAATATTTGGAAAGACATTGGGATGGGAAAATAATTCTTCTTAAAAAGACCAGAGACAGAGGATAGTTTCCAAATGTTGGAATCTCTATAATGTGGGAAAAATGGTTTTGTTGCTCACAAGGATTTTTGGCACTTGCAACTTCAACTTTTGAACTATTCTTCACCTGCAGATTTTGGACATTCTGATCTGAGCTGTCAGAAATGCATACACTTAATCTCTTGATCAAGAACAGGGTTAGAGGTCTTAGCCCTTACCTCTAACTGCACTTTGCCAGGAACAGATATTGCATGCTTTTTTTTTTTTAACCAATACGCCATACAAGCATTAACTGCATGCACATGTGATGCTGTAGATCATGAGTCTGTAATGTGCACATGAAATAAATCTTCGGCAGAAAAGACATTCATTATTCATCTGCTACCCATACAACAGTAGATACAGTGACATTAATGCAGGTGTGTCGGTCATGAGTGGTGGTACCTCCAGGATGAACAAGAGGGGCTATATGGGCAGCTACATATGTGAGAAAGAACAAGTGGTTCTGTCAAAACAAACGCCTATAATTTCCAGTAGAGTCACAGTTTAAAAATGGGTTTTTGACATCTTACCTTTCAACATTTTGACAGCAACAGTCTTGCAGGTTGAGAGCTTGTCGATCCCAAAGGCAGAAGCCTCCACCACTTTTCCAAATGCTCCATGGCCAAGAGTTTTGCCTGGCAAAGGAAGAAGGTATTTGATAAGTGGGACAGCATTAGAGTGTCCTCTCTCTCAGGCAGAAAAATCGGATGGGGTTCCCTGTCAGTCAGGCTATGGGTCTGTAATTAAAACAACACACGGCAGGCGGTTTCTCCAGAGAATTTATGGCTCACTTAAGACTGGATGACAGCGCAGGTCACTGATAAGTAATGACCCTACACAACAGCTGCAGAGAGGGGTGACACCTATTCCACGTACCGTAATGTGGCTGTGTATATTCTCAACAGGAACCACTTTTAAAATGGACTTTTGACCTTTTGTGGTTGGACTTCTTGTCCAGACAATGCCAATCAAGTATGCTCAAACCAGAGAATAAGACACAGTGATGTAAACGAAATTTACAACAAAATTATTTTTGTGTTGGAAAATCTACAACATTCCTCTCATCACCACAAATAATAAATCATCAAGGGCATTACCTGCTGGGTTGTGTACATGTCCATTCATCCTAGCTATTTACACACACTAATATTGTAAGACATCCAAAATGTGGCTCTGAATGTTCTGTTATTCTTTAAACATCATTTGACAACTAAAGTTATGGATTTCAGCTTTGTGATTCACCCATTTAAAAGAGACTAACTGTCCAGAAACTATCTGTCTAAGGTTGCCTGTTATATAAGAAAATCATATCTTTAACATTTTCCTGCACATTGGATTCTCACCTAGTCGCAGTCGGTCACGAGGAAACTCCCATTTACTGCTGTCGTACTGAAGAAGATCATTCTGCTCCTCGAGGGGACACTCGTCAGGATCAATGATGATAGAGGGGCCCATCTTATACTGTGCCGGTTGCTGAATGGGTTAGATGACAAAATATGTGTTATCTAATACGTTTTTTTGACATTGACATCCATGACACATCGCAGAGCTTTGGACTTTTGTAACATTTCAAATGATCAGTAAGTAGAGAACATTTTTTAATTGACTATAAAAATGAGTACATAATGTTCTCCTTTGATTGAACATACAGTCATGAGCTCATCATTCCTCACTCATGGAAGGAAATGTGGAAATCATAAACACTGGCTAAATTTGTCCTTCTTTGGAACTGTATTATTTGAAACAGAAACCACAAAAAAACTAAAAATCAATGCCGTGACACTTGAACTTTCAACATCACCGCAAATGTTAATCTCTTATGCTTCTCTGATATAAAGAAGTAACATAACATCTTACCTTCCTTAACTTGCGGATGAAGAGGATAAGCATGAGCCAGAGGAACGTTGCTGCAGCTCCCGTACACACCAAAATGATTACCTCAACGTTTGGCTTCCCTTCATCGCCTGGAAAGAGAAAAAACTATTGTCAACTACCAGACCTCTTTAGCAAAGAAACCACTGTGTACTTTTCATGATCTCGTAATTTGTCATATAACATTAAAAGGGATTTGTGGAGAATTTGGATCAAAAGAAAACATTCTGTTACAAATTTGTCAATCTTGTGTTTATTTGTTTATTTGTAAATTTTCTCTGAGAGATTATTTACAAAAAGGAAGTGGAAAACACACTTTTGTGTTTAGTCCTGGTTTGTTTGGGAAATACATACCACACTTTTTCCTATAATATTTTCCCCCAAACACTGATTTCCAACCATCCATGTGGATACTCTGAAACATTGTATCCTTTGAAACTGCACAACAAGCTTGTCTGGCTCTTATATCATGTATCTTTAACTAAACAGCCAAGCAAACCACGCATACAGCATGTTGCTGAAATATCTTTGTGGTGTAGATGGAATTGATAACACTTACTGTTATCAAGTAATTTCAAGAGAAATTCAAGTTCAGCTTATTAAGAATCTATTTGGACTAAAAAATACATGAATGAAATCTAACCTACACTGCCATCCTTACCTTCAAGTCAATTAATTTACATCTAAAGGTACACTGGCAAACACATGTTAAGAGACATGCTACTCAAATTATCTACTGTATGTTTCCTGTCCCTTGGCTGTTGTAGCAGTCCATCTCATTAGTGGACCTCTTAACACTTCACAGAGGTCATGTCCTCAAGGTAAGGGCCCTCAGCCAGAGCCTCGATCATAAAACCCTAGAAGGAATTCACTTGGCATTCCTGGCAGCCACAAATTTTCTGTCAGACATTAGCTATTTGTAGTGGTGACAAGAAAACAAGAGGGGCTCTGAGAAGTATTGATTGGACATGCAGAATATGCAATGACTCCGCTGTAAAAGGCGGATGATTAGTGTATTTGATGTGATGTGTAGCCCGACTGACTGCAGCACACGACACTGACAATGCACCAAGTTGTTGTGAGTGTTGGATCTTTTTCAATGTATAGTCTCAAGGTGTCTGAGTGACTTACCAAACACGGTAACAACAGCACTTGTTTTCGCAACACCCTCAACATTGCTGGCTTCACACTCGTAGAGACCCTCATCATCTTTCTTCACCCTCTCGATGGTCAGAACCCCGTCTTTTCCCAGAGTGATACCTGCAATACACAACATCTCAGTCAAACTGATAATGTTTAAAAGGTGTGGCATTTAACGTTTGAGACTCAATCTTTTGTGCAAGTGTAGACTGGCAGTATTGCAAAAGCAGATGAAATGCTACAGTGTATCTTCAGGCACTTGAGCTAATAAAAACTGTGGCTGGAAAGTAACCCGCACCTACTGCAGCTGAGGTTGTGTTTATGCAGAATAATTTAATTTCTACTCAGGATGTTTTAAACACCATTAGCCAGAAATAATATTTTCTGTGGGAGCTCAAGTTATGCAATTACATAAAAGGATTTAGCATGCTTATCTTCTGACAGTATTGGAAGTAGTGGCATCATTGTGCATGTGTAAATGAAAATATGACTAATGCTGAATACAACTGAATGCAACCTATACTTTGCCAACAGGCTGTAATTAAATAAACGATAAACGATTAACTGCATAAATGTCTTCAGTATGCATAGATAGGAACTCATAGAAAACATAAATTCAGCTTCAGAAATGGCATCATCCGCACTCTAAATTTGAAATGTCATTTACTTGTGCCTCGAGCAAATGTGACCTACAAAAAAACATTTTATCTAAAGAAACGCTGGCTCTTTGACACATTGAGAAACTGTCAGCGTCTTTCAAAGCGGATGACAGCTTCACCTGCTGATTATACAGTCTTACTCATGAAAACATTTATTCTTTTTCTTTCAGCCTTCATCCAGTTATGCAGTTCTGCGCCAGGATTGCACTTGTGCCTCTGGTCACCAATATTATAAAATTGTATCACATCATATGATAATCATTGCACATGTAATAGCATTCTCAGGTTACCTGGTCCTTCCTCCACCTGAACCCGATTTTTGTACCATGTGATGTTTGGACGAGGAACTCCCAGAGCAAAGCAGGCCAGCATCAGGGTGCTGCTACTGTTCACATCTTGATTAGTCAGATTTTGACTCAGCCAGGGCCTTTTTCTCACTGCACAAAAACAAAACAAATAGTTTGAATTAAAGCTGCTGTTTCTCTATTACTGTCTTGTCAGACAGCGACTTATCAAGTAGTGCAATTTTGTTTTCTGGGTGCTAATTTACAGCAACATTCAGTTATCACACGACTAACTTTGAGTCACCCATGATACACTTCTACAGAATGACAATTATTATCAACGTATATCAGCTGACTAATTGATCAATCAGTTTCTTATATCTTCCTCTAACTCACCATCCACAAAAAGTGCAGCACTCTTGAGTTCAACCCTCTTGTTGAGCTTGTATGCTTGGCACTTGTAACCTGTAGTGCTGATTTCAGACACGTTATGCAGATGGAGAGAAAGAAAAATGGAGTAGTGGCTGATCTGGAGACTGGACACGTCGGAAGTGATCGTTTGATTTCTGGAATCCAACCACTTTAGGTCTGTGTAAAGGTAGCGAGCCGCCCGACAGGTCAGTGTGACGTCATCCCCCTCGATGGCTGCCCGAGGTTCGATGGTGATTTCCTCAGGGTGATCTAGGGTGACAATGGATTTCAATGATGTTAAATCATCCTCAGTTCCAGATATATTCAATGATCAGATAGGGTCATCAACAGTCACTAATTATGAATAAAGAGCATTTAACAGGAGTTCATGTCATCTGTTTAACATACATGAACAGTGACACACATCCTGCTGGCCCATTCCTGTGTTGGACAGTATTTTTGGACACAAATCGACTTGTTGCAATGCCAGGAATGTCAAATTTGCAGTTATTTCCTGTTTCATCACTGTTAATTGGAAGCATGTTGCCGGTGGACTGCATGGCTGACGGCGCTGCCGCACTCATCCTATTGGAGAGAAGCTGAGTCTGGGTCCCAGGGGAACCAGACTGAGTTTGTTTATCCAGATTTCTGGAAAGCATTCTGTTCCGTAAGAGAAGACAGCTGTTATTACATTTGTGTCCTCTTTTTTTTAACAGTATGCTCCATCTTGATCTGTCTTCCTCACCTCTGAGCTGAATTCATCTTGGGAATTCTCTCACACTGGGAGAGACATTTTTGGCACTTGGCATCCCCTCAAGCATGGGTTCCCCCCCATACATCCCTCTCCAAAAGCAATCCTTCACCCCTCAGGAGATGTGATTAACACAGCTTTTAAGGAATTGTGACTCACTTTGTTGCAAAGTGACCTGTGCTTGTGTGCAGTGACACCTCATCCCCACTATTAGTATATGCCTGTCTAAATGGATAATCATTTCAGGAACCTTTGTAAATGCTCAGATGCATTTAAAATAAATAAATTCTCATAGCAGAAGGCTAACAGAGAAAGAGGAATGACCTGTTGGCACCGGAGCAGGAATGCAGTTATTCCTAGCTATTTTTAAAGCGTGCCATTATAGCACTCCATATGGCTCAGGACATGTTTGCCTCTCTTCTACCCTGAAGCCGCTCAGCTACAGTGGAAGATGGTTTCAATTAATGCCCCCCTCTGGTTTCTTTATTGCACAATGCAATCTGCACATTCCTTCGCTGTTCCTTGCAATTCATTACAGCGTGTACTGTATGTGTAGATCATTTGAAAGAATCCAGTGCACAGTATAGTGCACTTTGCTATTATTGCAATAAAAGTCTGTGTGCACTTTCAGCTGAGCAGTTACGGCTCTCATATTCTGGTGACCCACTTACCATCAACGTAGAAAGGGATCGTCATTGTGCTGTTGCCATTTTCATTCTGGGCCACACATGAGTACTTTCCTGACATGATAGCCTCTCCTATCACCAGGGTGCTCACAGTCTAATTGGGATAAATGGGGCAATTATTACTGATTGTTCCAAACGGAAAAAAAAACATTTTGAGATAAACAACAAATGCTTAATATCACATTTCAGAATAACGCTTTGACTTGAACTTCCAGTGTGAGTTTTCTTTGAGGTTTCAATCACCATCAGAGCGGCGAGTAACTGTTAACAGGGGGGTGAGAGGTCCAGAGCTTGGTCTGTTTTATACTCTCCAGTGCGTAACATTAATGAAAGGATACATCTGGAGTTTAAAACCTGCTGAGTCTCCTTCAGACCGGCCCTATAGATCTAGTGCAGGGGCTCCACGTCAATTTCCTGGAAAGCATTTCTAACGCCATTCTCAATTTAATCATTGCACCAGTACAACATTTTAATGGCTGAAATAGACAAAATAATAAGTGAAACTTAGGTGAGAGCCAGACTGCGTGGGGCTCTGTTTAGTGTTCAGGGTGACATCTGTTTTTTGGGGGCCAGTCCGCTACATCAAAGAGAGTGAATGATGTTGGTGTATTGTCTGGGAGAATGCTGGGCTAAACTTCCTGGGCTTGTAGGAGCTATTGTGCTGACTCTCAAGACACACAGCTGTAGCCATTAAACAATTTCAGCGTCCCTGAACTTACAATGCTCACCATACACCATACAATCAGGCAGAAACAGAATATTTGTTTAAAAGTTATAACATATTGTCCAATTCATGCTGATCTGACACTTGTCAAAACAATGATGGAGTGGCCTTATGGTATTATGTTACGGCTATTACTAACCATGATGTAACCCGAGCTCGAACACAGTCATTTAAACACTGTGCACAGTCCGTAAGAGGTGACCTGACCAGACGCACTGTGACCTCTGTGCCCATGTCTTCCCGCAGTGTTTTCCTTATATAATGACCCTGGCCAGTCGCCCTCTCTACTGGGCCTTCTGGGGAGGCACTGAGAGGCCCGGCCCTGACTACGTTCTTATTCACGGGCCACAACGATTTATGTGGGGTGACAGAGAGGAATTCACTTCCAACAAATCCCTGTTCTTTAAACTTCTGCTTGTTATCATTGACCCTTAGTCCTAACCCTCATAAAGCACCAGCGTTTGGCCACAAGTACTTGTGAATAAGTGGTGCCTCCCTATTTATGTCAGACATATCAGAACTGATGCCCTGTGAAGATTACAATAAATATATGATTGTGAGTTTCTAGACAATAAATCAATTATTTATTTATTATGAAATACAGATTAAGACAGTAAACCAAAAGTTTGGATTGAGAATGTTCACTGATTCTTTCATACTCTAGCTAAAAACCTTCATAACAATGAATATGTGCCTTACTTTGCCCATCCTGCTGTAATTGTTTTCTTTAACCTAATCCTATAGACATACTCTCGAGAGGCAAAGGAGACCTGCTCTTAATTATGTTTGGGGTGAACGGTTTTAGTAAACGGCTCCCACAGGACATTTACAGCAATGTCTTCAGTTTCCCTATTGTTTTTAGGTCTGCACAAAAACATGTGTTTGATGTTTCCTAAGAATAGCTGATGGACTGGTAGATCCCACATTCACACCTGAGTGTTGATTTTTGCAGAAAAACTACATGTGCTGAATGTATTGGTGTGGCAGACTATTTCTATCTGCTTAAATGCACTGTTTACATGATCAAATCTTGCTTCTATAATTACATTATGTACAATCACAGCAGAAAATGCTTACATAACAGAAGCACAGTACCAGCTGTTTTTCTGTGTGTGTGTGGTGGCTCTTCTTCACAGGTAATGGTGTAGGGTAGAATCTATAAAAGTCTGTTCAAAGCTCTTGGCACACGCATGACTTAAGCTGTATAGCTTTTGCACTGTTTACAAGGCTTAGAGGAGTCTAAACAGAAGAAAAGATTAACTGATGTCAGAATAAAATATGTTTCTTTGGCAATGCCCAGGATGAAGCTGCAGCTGCTTCATTTAAAGGCCTTTTTCATCTGAAAAAACATTGACATGGAGGTGTATGTCACTCCATCAGAGGAAAATGAACAGTGTCTTTAAGTTATAGGTTTACCATTTCGAAGTACAGGAACAGTCTGGTATAGATCTTGCTCATTAAAGGAAGGAAAACCAATGCAGGAAGTTATCCAAGTATGTAAGATTTATGTTGCAAATTTACATTATTTATCAATATAGCATCCCCCTTTTCAGATGTACCCATCATACGTGTGAAAACAAGAGATTTACCCATATTTTCTTGGTTGTGCATTCTAAGAATAAATCAAGAATTTTTAAGAGCAACAATGAAAAACCAGGTTGATTTCTTCAAAAGGGACTGTTTAGGGCTTTTTCATGGGTTTTGGTCACAGTTACATAAGTCAAAACGAATGCAGACAAAATGAATCGCTTACAGTGACAATAAAAGTACAGCATCGCTGCCAATAGCAGGATTTATGGATTTCAGATGTTGCATCTGACTTTCAAGGCCATGAAACAAGAGGTTTCTACTTGAAGCTGACCTATCTTTTTTGCTATTCCCTTGATCTTCAGGCTTCTTCTTGATCAAATTCTCATATAAAACTTACTGTTGAGTAGGTCATTGATATTTGTCAACCACATTTCACGCTGTGCATCTGTTGTTTCAAACGCAAGTGGAAACAGTCAAAATAAAGTTAAACCACATACCTTGTTTTTTCCCTTAACCAGCTCAGGCTTGACGTTTATGCTCTTAATCCAGTTGTGGGAGTAATTTCCCCTGTCATCAATGTTGACTGGGACTGGTTTGGCGTTAGCGGTGCAACTGCAGGATAGAAAAAATGTAATAAGAACATCTAGTCATGCAGTCAATATGTGTAGGGACAAATGCAAATGTGTTTGACATTAAACAATACAACACAGAAGAAAAAAGACTCTCACGTTGTTTAAGTTGGGATAATGTAACGTTAAAATATATCACATGATTATAAAGTATAATGTGCTATCCTACTTTAATATCCCTGATTCTGAAAGGGTATTTTAAAAGGCCACTGAGACTGATGTGGGTTGAGTCCAGGTCTAGACCATCTTATCTGGGTTATAAAACCAAGAGAAAGCATTCATTTGACCACCACCCCCAAACCCTCACCGCCCGTGGTGGGGAACAATCAGCCTGATGAGAGGAGAGGCAGAGGAGGAAACCGCAACAGCGACAGGAAGGGCTGTGCTATGCGTCACCTCGTAGAGGAAACACCCCCCCCACACGTTCTGGCCAGAGGAGATAAGGTTGATCCTAAGACCTTGGCGGTCAACAAGGGAGAGCTGATAACTTCTCAACCTGGCGATAAAGACACCCCATATTTCTGCCCCCTACACCATCAGCCTCGTTCTACATCCAATATAAAGCAAGCTTCCCTCAAAACTAAACCCTCCCCACTCTCTGCGTGTCCCCTCCAAACGCACAAAGATTTAGATGAGATATGATCTTGAAAGGCTACATGCTGGATTTACAGTGACAGGTACTTTACAGGGTCAGGGCTGTATAAAACAAACATTTTGCACAATTGGCCTCCCACCAGGCTATAGCTGTTCCTTTGTCTCATTAGCTGCCTGCCACTGTTCATAGTGCCAGCCCCGATTATCTTTAGGCCAGGCAGAAAGAGTTGCTGCGACTCAATGCTCAGCTAAAATTTGTCCTAAATTTGGCAAGTACAAGTGGGTTTTTGAGATCTTTTAATAAATAAAACAATAGAGGCACTGGTGGATTAACACCATCAAGAATGACACATCAATTTGTCTCTTTCTTGTGCAGTGGTCCACAATGTTGTTTTTGGTAATGGTGTTGAGGCCTGATAACCCCAGGGTAATGACCCATTGTTTTCCTGATCTTACTACTCGCAGGTCTCCTGCTGCCATTGACGAGGCAGGATCTTGGGGAATGTTCATCTTGTTTGTGGGTTCACTACAAGGCCGGTATTTATGCACAGTCACTCACACACTCAGTTCTGTTCTGGTGTGTAACAGCTCTGGGAATCTGAGATTAATACATCTCCCCGTGTTTCCCCTTCAGCCTACACAGCCACTGACCACATACGAGAGGGCAGCTCTCCAGGGCAGCGTTTCTTTGATTAATGTGTCATTTTCTGGGCCAAAGTCAATTCAGTCAATGTAGATCTGTTTGACAGTGGGATCCCCGGGCTGTTCTGGTGGGTCTGGACCCTGCACTTAGGTAGTGTTAAGTGTGTGATGCTGTTTTCCTGTGCATTTGTGAATTAAACTCCAGTACGTTGTGGTACTTAAATTTTGTTCTCCAACACAGCTGTGCAAATTGTGCAACTGCTGTGCACTTTGTATTTAAAGTAGTAGACACATTTACATGATTTAACATCTTTGTTCAGCCGGACTGATAATAAACATACAAACTGTGTTTTTTGGAGTAAGAGAAACTTCAGGAGTCAAGAGTAATTTGAATCAAATCTTTTAATCTCCTGTAAACTGCCGGCTAAATCTGAAAATATAGTATACTTGTAACTGACTAAAACCCCAAACTCAATCCAGGAGGACCACTATGTGATAGCTGGCTGCATGAATTTTGATTTTTCAAATTATGATGGGTATTAATGACTGCAAGGAAAAAAATCAGTTTGATGTGTTTTTAATTCTTCAAGATTGAAGGAAGTTTACAGTTAATCTAGTTTAAACATTTAAATGTTTGTGATTATAGTAAGATGGTGACTCACTTTATAAACGCAAGGTCTGATAGACACGGTTGCCAGATCCACGTGATATTTGGCAAAGGTATCCCAAAAGCAGTGCAGGTTAGCTGATGCTGTTTGCCGGACATGTAGGGCTGCACGTCCACAGTGGCAAGCTCTGCTTCTGAAATAGTTGGTTTCACTGTGAGGGAGAAGTGCACATAACCACACATTAGTACAGAGACACACAAACACAAAAACACAGGGAGCGAGATAAAGAGAGAGTGGCAGCAGGTTAGATCAACCATCCGCCATCCCAGCCCACTGTGGAATCTCATAATGTCTTTATAATGAGGGCTGACAGTCATAATGGATAGCCATGAAAAAGGTGCACACCAGTTGTCCTTTGGACGTTGTGTAGGAGAAGAATGGCAGGATGATTGGATAGCCCGGGGCTGTAGGTCAAAGCGTGACCCCAGAGTGGCCCGTACACATCAGTGTATCAACCATCAATAACAGACAGAGATCCTTGTGCCGGTACACATCATCATTTCCCTCCATTTTGAACAGTTGGAATAGTCGGGTTATACAGTGACATAGCTAGGCAAACCAGAAAACCTGCATCCCACCACGCACAGGCCATCACGTAGGACACATTCCTAATCTGGAGCAATCTGACAGCCCTAAACAACTGATGAAATATTTCCATAATTGATACCAGGAATCTCTCTTCACTGTGTTTAGTTGTGTCTGTGTGTTTTATTTTTTAAGTTTTGTGAAGCGGGACAGTTAAGGATCATAAATAAAGTTAATACAAACCACAGGGAGCTTATTTAACACTTTTTGGCACGGTATTTAGATTCCTTTGTTTAAAGAATGCGATGAATATTGCTTTGCCCCTCATGACAAGCTTGAAGCTTGAAGTAGCTGACACACACTTCTTTGTCCTCTATAACAAGCAGACTTCATCTCTTCCACATAACATGCTAAAACATTTACAACCTCCAGTGTTAACAGTTATCAGTAGTATTCAGTTAAAACAATCAATTACATACTCAGTCCTTGTGTTCCCCCAAGCTGTATCCATATTGCATGGATCATGTTGTTTATATGAGCTGCACTGTATATACACATGGTGAGGATGCAAATAAATGCTGGGATCTAAGGGGGGTCTGGAGCGCCTGGAATCTGCGTGCAGAATAGAGCCCAGGCCTTTTACACACTGCGCCAAGCCCCCCAAAAGAGCCCCAATAATCAACAACAGCTGCCCCTGCTACGTCAATCCAGCCCTGGAATCAACAAGCCCCCAAATTCCTCTCATACTAGAGTTGCTACCTGCCGTCCAGTGAACTGCACTGAAAGCAGCTACAGCGCTGGGGCAGCCAAGGCACTGCTTCATTTCCTTAGGATCAGCAGTCATTATCAGGTTTATGGCAACAGCTTACCTTCGACTACCAGCGTGTAGCTCAGATTCCTGTACAAGCCCTTAACGTGGTTGCCCAGGCTTATGGTGAAGACCCCAGCATGCTTCTGCTGCACATCACTGATGATCAAGTTGAAATTAGACATCTTGTAACAGGTGGAATTCTTGTTGATAGGGACCCCATCTTTATACCTAAAAATGGAGGCATTGAAAGGTTTTCAAACAATGGATAAAGAGTAAGAATCAATGATTTAAGTGAATGGAAAGTTGACTCATAAAGGTGCTCAAAACATAATCAGTAGTTTTTATTGTAACTGTAAACCATTACTGACCATGCTAGCATGTCTGGTGATGGCAGAGCGTTGACCTTGGGCTCAAACACAAGCCTCTTTCTACCTTCCTTAACAGTCACAGTACTAGGCCGATCATACCTATAAGAGACATTGAGGAATGGATGCTCTGGAACAAAAGACAAATGACAGACATTAGAATCCGTCAAAAACTGCAGTTGCCATTGTAACTTTGTAGAATCACCACAGTGATAATTATTTAGAAGTTAAAATGTTGTGATAATTATGTTGGGTATTTATGCTTTGAAATTAACTTTGGAGCTTATGGATGTCGTCCCCTTATTTTTAATCCATCCAAAGCATACTCACCATAGACAATAACTTTTGCTGAGGTGTTCTTGTGTTTCGTGATGTCAAGCTCAGCTCTGCAGCGGTACACCCCCTTATCCTCCATGGTAATGTTTGGCAAAATTAAAGCCTTGCTCATTACAATAACCACAGCAGTGGGGCCTAGCGTCTTGTTCTCATAGTGTTGCTTTTCCTGTGGACAAAGGAGGTACTATAAACTCCGCTGCTACAACCTGCGAGGGTTTAAGATATAGTTGTACTATGTCAAAAGTAAATCCTGAATTTACCCTCTTCTTTGGAAAATCCCATGTGAAGTTGATTCTTCCACCATAGGATGTCTCCCCAGTACAGTTGAGCATGAGGGTGTCTCCAACCAACACTCTGACACGCTCCGGGGTGATCTTCACATTATTAAGAACAGTAGCTGTAAAAATGGTGACAATTATAAGAATACTGTAAATTGCTCAAGAAACAGAGAAATCAACACAAATCTATATTTTTCAATGACAAAGTTTGGCTTGAAAGAAAAGCAGACTCACTTAATCTCATAGGGATGTACTTTGACTTGAACTCACGACCGTTGACCATGGTTTTACAGTTGAGCATACTGTACTCAGTTGTGGGTTCGTAGGGAATCTTAAATCCAACCTTCGGATTCCAGACCATTTCCTTAATGACCTTCTCTGGAAAAGGTCGTAACTGCAATCAAAAGAGTAGAGCAGAGAAGATTTGTCAGTACCAAAGATATTTGGTGACATTTGTTATGTTTGTTAAAGAGCACTGAAACAGATAGACTGCAGTGTAATGCACTCAACTTAATTTGACATGTAACTCTTGCTCTACTGGGCTCAGCTGGGGACAGACATCTGTTAGTGTGAAGAACTAATTAGGTTTAATTGTTTTGTGGAGAGTAACCTCTGTAATCATTTATGCAATGGAGCACAAAACAGGGTTGACTCAGAAAAGGATGTGCGTGCCTGCTGCTGTTTGCTCTCAGGCCAGAAGTTGGGCTGGGAGAGGAGGCGAGGGAAGGGAAGGAAGGAAAGGGAGCAGAAAGGAGGAGTGCCGTAGATTTACCAACAGCAGGAAGGTCACACGACCAATAAGCCATCTGAGTAAGATGTGTTTGACCACGGCAGCCACTATGTCATATGATCATATTAAATCAATAACTAGAAGCGCACACCTTTGTGGTTGGCATGGTAACTTTGTCAAGATTGCTTTCATGCTGTCTTTGGTGACCACAACCAGGTTCTTACGTTTGAGAGAAGGATGAAAAGCCTTGTGCAACCTGCATCACTGAGGGATCTCTCCTCCACTGACATCTTTAGCTACATTCTGGTATCAAATGTTACAATCCTCATGATAAGTTCCCTGTTGTTTCCTGTGACTGGACACGGTGTGTACTCTTTTTCTACTGGATTTCCTGATGTTTGTAAGTGAAGGGGGGCTAAATTTAGTCTAAGGGATCTATTCTGAGAAAAAACACTCTTGGAACACCTTCCTGCTCTTACAGGAAGCAAACAGAATAACTCCCATCGCCGGCCCTGAGCTTCACTCAGACAAGCCAATGTCCCTGGTCTGTCTCTGTATGCTCAAGTGATTTAACACACAAAGGGGTGTGAGAACCAGCAAGACGCCTTAAGCACAGAGTCCCAAAGACGACAAGGATACGATAAGGATTCCCTTCTGTGGAATAAATAGCAATCCAGCTTTCTGAGATGATGTACTGTGTGATTTACTTCAAAATCCATGTGCAGCCAGGTCTTTGGAGCACATACAGTGTATTACTATATACAGCACAATCATAAGCAGAATATATAGAGTGAATGTCTTTGGGAGACCTTACCGCTGTGAGTGTAACAACAGTATCAGGAAAGGACGTCCGGCAAGGAACCACGAGGCTGGTCTCATGCCTGTAGAAACATAAGACTTCAGGTGTCTTTGGATGAGGCTCCACAAATGGTTGCTCAGGATCTGAGGGGCAAAAAAATAATAACTGAGATCTAAAATACAGGTCATTTAGAAATCGCATTTGAAAGCAGATGCGGCCTCTAACATTGTGTCTTTTGGGATAACCATGTTTTGAAGCAAATTTACAGCTGTTGTTCTGAAATAAACCGTTACGCTACAGCTGAGTTTAGCTGTGCAATTGAATCAGGGCAATGTTTGGGCATCCAACTCACAGATCAAATCTCGGATCAGTTCTTTCTAACCGGATAAGGCAGCAGAGCACAGATAGAGCAATCAGGCTAGTGGTGTGTTCCTACTTGGCAGCCAGGCATCATGCGACCGCTGTGGGAAATTCATGACTACACAAATAGTCTGCAGTTGGTGTGAGGTCAAGCAGTAGTGGAGTGATAAAGGATCCATTATTTGAAAAGTAAGCATGGAAAATTATGCAATAAACAGCTGAAGGGCTTTGAAAAGAAAAGCGTTAGACTAAACACAGGCACAGCAGGCGGCCTGGGAACCACATTCACAGAGAGGGAACAAAGTGCATCCAGCATTTAGTTTAGTCATTGTCTACAACTATTTCACATCCCTTAGACCAAACTTTCATGACTTTATCTTTATTTAATGTATTTAAAGCAACTGATTTAATACCAAAAAGAAAACATCTAGCTAAAATGGACTGAGGTTGACTTGACACTCAAAATCTACTCTCATTATCCCGCTGAACACAATCTCCATTTCAATGATTCTGTAACTGTAACTGGTGCCATGTGACACTTTAGCGGAGACATCTGAAAACAGTAGCTGGAGCAGGAAATGACCAGGGCTTCCCGTGCAATCACGCTCACCCTCCCACCTCAAGAAGAGACCATAGTAGCAAATAAACCACTTCCTCTCTTTCTGTGAAGGGAGAGCTGTGGCACAGGAATGTAAGGGATAACTGTCGTCATGCAAAGTGTGTACAATTGCAACATTGTCTTTTTCTGTATTTCCTTCCTTTTTTCTTTCTTTGAGACTTTCTTTCTTTTTTCAAATTCTTCTTATGCTTTCTCTTCCGTTTTCGCTGACAAATTCTTTTTTTTTGCTAAAGTGGGTAGTTTCCAGCTCTCGTATCTTGCGGGAAATATCAGATTGCTCATTAGCCATATTACTCTGTCCATTATGTGCCACTGTTTGTGGGCTCAGTTCAACTCCAACTCCTGGCGTCAGAAGATGACAATCACCCTGTGAAAACCTCTCTTTTATCAGGAGTCTTGACTTTCACAAAAACAAATAGTTAAATCCTAGATCGAAGAAAAACAACTGAATAAAAAAAAAAGACCTCTTATCTAGTTTATAGTACAATTCTTTGTATTTCTAAACAACATTACATCCAGTTATTCTCATTCTCAGAAAAATAACAAACTTTCTGGACTGAAGATGATATTGTCAGTGTCATAAATCTATCAGAGACTGCACAGGTTTCTCTTATGTTCTGGTCAGAGCACTCTGCAGGTCTCACCTTTGACGTAGACGTAGATCGAGGTGATGTGTTCTAATCCATTCTTGGAGTATTTACAGCTGTAGCTCCCTGTGTCATTGACAATCAAGCTTGTGACTGTCAGTTTGCTGCAGTGTGAGTGAGAGGGAGATCTGGAATCACACTGCTCCACCTTCACGCCCTTTGATGGGATCGATCGACTGGGATGTGTCCAGCGCAGCGGGCCAGGACCGCTGACAGGAGACAGAGAGGGACAAAATTAGATGAACACAAAGAAAAATATTCCTTACTGTCTGATGACTGAGGCTACTTTATGGAGAACATTAAAAAAAAGATGTACTATCAAACATTTTATTTTTCCTTCTAATTTGACACATTCCATTACAGCTGATCTGTTCTCTGGAAACAAATCATTGGATCCAAAACTTTTATATCAGATCCATTTCGAGGAGTAGTGTCATAGCTGGCAACTGACTATCTTTATAAGTTAGGCAGCGGCTGCTCATCCCCTTGGAACTTTCTGATTTAATGTTAATTTCAAGTTTATTTTGAGTTGATCTTGAGTCATCCAGTTACTTGAACTTTCACATGGGAACAGGCTTCTCCTGAATGATGTGCTCAGCTAACACATTCTTTCCACACAGAATCCATTTTAAAATCATTAAAGAGATCCCAGAGGAACATCAAACATGTCCTGCATACCACTGCCTTTGCCTGCAGAATTTTGGGTCAAGCAACCTCCAGCTCTCGTCCAGTGACAGAAAAACAAGACGCTACGGTTTGGGCCAGGCTTCTTAGCATATGGCCTTATAGGGAAGCATTACATTAGATAGATACGAGTTCCTGAACATTCCTTGCGGGCCTAAAAAATGATGCAAGGCTCTCTAAATTCTAAACAAATGTGAACGCAGCACACTTAGGTCCCCACATCCCCAAAGGAAATTGCAACAGGCTGATAAATGTGGTCCACCACTTGTTCCTGTCAAGGATTGTCCCAGCATCTTTGTAGCCAGCAAGTGTCCTGAGGCCCAGGCATGTGCCGTTTACTTTCCCCCTGGCCTTTCTGTCACGTGATGAGTCCAGAGTCTCAACATTATGGCTGCAGTGACAGTTCAGACCCCGATTCCCTTCCTCCCAACTGACCTCTGTTAACTGACCAATAATGGGCATGAAAAACTAGGGTCATGAACTTCTTTAATTATTGCAAAAACTGTTTAGGAATTCCTGGGTGACAAGATACTTACATTTGTCAATCAGGAATTTACATAATCCTCAATGTGTACATGCAGTGGTGGAATAAGTATTCAGATTATTATTATTATTATATTCCTTTATTATTCAAGTTATTGTATTAATATCACAAATACAAATCAAAGTCCCTCATTGAAAATATTAGTATTAATATGTGAGGAGCATTTTAATGTTGTAGCTGGTTAAGTTGGAGCCACTTCTATTACCTTATATACTGTTGGGTAGAATAATCTGTAAAAATGCATCATATTGTTTAAACTCATAAAATATCTTTTTTTTAAATAACTTCTGACTAAAGCTGTCAAATAAATGTAGTGAAGTAAATAGTATAATGTTTTTCTGTGGAAGTGCAGTAGAAGTATAAAGTTGCATGAAATGGAAATACTCAAGCAAAGTACAAATACCTCACATTTGTACTTAAGTAGTTCCACTATTAGCTAAATGTGACATTGAACATTGATTGTAAATAAACTGAATGTAACTGATTGTATTTAAATGTCATTTTGGTTAATTTGGCATTGACATAAAGAGGTGTGTTGCATACCTGCATATGAGGTTCAACACATCGCCCTTAGGTCGAATGAAGGGATCTTCAGAGGGCAGAATCTTAGGCGAGTGCTCTCTCTCCAAATGTCCTGTTGAACACACACAAATAGAGCACTGTTAGTGAGAAAGGTAATTTACAGCATATCATCAATGTTGTTTGTCTCTCAGACTAAACAACAGAAAAACATTGTAGGAAATCCCCCCATGAATCACTTCAGTGCTGTGCATGTGGGTTCACTTTGTGCTGACATGCTCCTGCCTCTGATGCGAGTGATGGGCCGCTGTGAGAGCACCGGGGGTATTTCCGGTGCTGGGAGGGCAAGTTGTTGAATGAATAGTGGTCTGGGATGAGCAGAACGAAAGAAAGATGGTGGAATAGGGGGAGGGAGAGGACGGGACTGGGAGCATGTTAGACCTTGTAGAGTGTCTTTGCACCCATTTCCTCTAAATCAATCGCTCAACCTCCTGTAGTGGGTTCTCCCTTCCTCTTTTTTAGGGACAAGTATTTTTTTCATTTACCACTGACCTTGCACTCTAAGGGCTATTCCTGTATTACATTATCACGGGGGAAAATACGAGGTCTGTTTGATTCAAAGGTGGCCTCGAGCCAGCTGTATCTGTTGTAGAGGTGATCAACATTGGAAACACTGATTCTCCCTGCTATCCAGGAGGTTTTGACAGTCACATATGTGATATCCTTCTTTTCACTAAGCTCCCTGAACAGCTTGTCACTGTGTTCAAAAAACGAGTTTATTAAGTCGACCCCCCCTAATGGGACAGTCTTCAGGGAAAACCATTATTTGTAGCCAAAATCAAGAAAGACAATGAAGTTACACAACAGCTTACTGACATGCTGACACCCGATGGATACACATGTTTATGCACACGCACATGGAAAACCACACACATACACGAGTACACCTGCATTTACAAACGCAAACACACATATACAGAAAAACACAAACAGAAACACACGCTACTAGTATTTGTCTATTATTTAGAACAGCTGTTGTGCTAAGAATGAGCTGACAGTGCTAGTGTTGGCAGTAGCACTCAATATCGACTTCCTCCCAAAATATAAGCACATCATTGTTTTATTGTCCAAGGTTATGCAGAGGGGAAGGGATGTGGCTCATACTATTTCATGTGTAACACCACTTGCTTTCAGTTGTATATTAGATTAATAAAAAACAAGCTTCCTGACCTCAATAAACAATCCCAGAATTTACAAATCTGTTGTTGATTTCTCCTGAAAGGTCACACAACTTTCCTTGAGAATGTTCTAGTTTGTGTTTTCTTGCCTCAGATCTGCAAATAGGCAGTGAATCATGTAATTGAATGGATTGCTGGAAATGAGAACTGAATTTGACCTCTGGGGCCTGTTCAATACAAAATAAAAACCACAAGCATGTACCGTCTGCAACCCTGATTTCCTATGTCGTGATACAAAAGCAATTAATGTAAGCATGTTGGCATCTGTTGAACACATAACACCAATACCAACAACTGAAAACATCTTTCTGACCTTGAATTGCACTAAAAGGAATCTCATCTCTTAAAACTGGACAATTTTCCCCTATTCTCCTCAGTAACACACTACAGATGGATGAATCAGCAGGGCCCCCCAGCAGCCCACTGAAAGAGAAAAAAATAACCCACACCGTCAAAACTCCCACCTGCCCCACTGCCTGCCCAACGCTGACCTCAGCAAGCGTCCAGACACCCCTAACCCCCCCGTAACAGCTGTGTGCCGCATTCCTCCAGCAGAGAGCCTGAAAAATGCCAGAAATTGTGCTTACTGGGTTGGTTCAAAGAGCCCTGAAGCTGGTTCTCATTAAGAGCCATTAAGAAGAGGACAGTCTTGGAACAAACAAAGTGAGGGAGAGAGAGGGAGAGGGAGGGAGGCTGTGACTTCTAGTTCTCTGTCAACTGATGATGAGGTCTTAAGCCATCAAACTGATTATTGTCACAGGGCCAGGTTTACTAACACTAGACCAGGATCACATTTGTATGTCCTTGTCCTAACTTGGCATTGATGAGGGGAAGTGGCGCAGGACACGGTGTTTGGAAAACATTTGAGGTAGGTTCAGAGTCAGAAAATAAGACAAAAAATTCTAACAGTGTTGGATTCCAGGATCTACTCTACACTGTTCTGAAATGTTTGTGCCCCAGAAAAATTCTATTTAAATATTTAGTCTCAAACAACAGCCAGACAATGACAAAAACTATTCAATAAATGTAAGCCAGAGGTTCAGCAGTTCATCTGAAATTGTTGACCCAAGACTACCCTCTATAATTACCTTTCAATAAATGTCAAAATATATAATTAGAAAAATAGCATGAGTTTTGTATAAAATGATGTGACATGATGACAAGATATTTTAGAAAGCTCTGGCAAGATGATCTGAGTGAGTTGCTCTGGTTAGCTATTATATTTAGAGCTGTCCTTGACCAAAGAGATTCTTAGGCAATTACATTTTGTAAACTAATCTACTGTTGATTTACTCACAGATCTGTAAAATGCAGTTACTCCATAAAGAATTGTGCAAAAGCCCCATTTTAAATATTGTGTTTACTAAAGATGTGCTCATAAGTTTCCTGGAAACACGTCATTCAGCATGAACAAGCATTAAAAAAAAGCCTAATCAACTTAAGAAATCTTAGTCGACTAAGACCAAAACGGCCGATTAGCTGATTAATTCACTACGTGGGGTCAGTTTATATGGTTTAATTATTATACTTTTTGTTGTTGTTCATTTCTAATAACCCTGGCCTGCTTTCCAACCAATCATTTTGATACTCCAATCCAATAACTGCACAGAGTCACCATTTTACAACAACTTTACAGAAATGTAGGTTGAGCATAAAACAAATTGAGATTGAAGAACCTGAGAGAAAATGTGTGAAAAAAAGACATTATGAGCTGGTATAACTGTTGGTAAGATGCCACCGTCCTTGCTGTTGTAACATGCCAGCAGTAGATCATGCTAGGTGTTGCATAATAAAATCCACTATTGCTGTATGAGATGACTGTACTGTTACTGACGGGAAACCCTAAGTCACGCCTTCAAATACAGGGAATAATATGCGGAATTCCCTATTCTTTTGCAATGAGTACCCTTCATCTTCCCGTATTTCCTGTGCCCTCATGAAGCAACACGACTATCTTGGGAGTCAATCTTTTTTGTGTTCAAGGCAAAAGTAACAATATGGCATGATGATTCCCTTGTTTAACCTTGCCCATTTATTCCTTTGAATTCAAAAGACATTGATGGGGTGGAGAGTGAATTACAGCTTAACAAAAGAGTGCAGGGTCACTCTTGGTGAGTCATCTCGGCTGTAATGCCGCCACGGCGACAGGAGCTAAACAGCAGCAAAAAGTTGCCAATCTGCGACGGCCACTGAGGTTGAACTTCCTGTCCTATAGTGTAAATGGATGGCACGCGATCTGTTTAGCCTTTTGATGGTCCAATAATTATAGTTATTGGAACAAATGCATCAAACTACAAGTAAAATTGTTCTCTTAAATATTTAAGTTATTATTTCACCTGTTTAGGACCTGACTGGTGTTTTGTGCCACCGATGTTTCATGGTAAATTGCCTTTAGGTTGAGATTTTCAAAACAAAGAAATTACAACACAAAGATGAAGCCTTGACAAGACTTGAGATCACCTGTCAAAAAAAGTAGTAGCTACCACTGCTTTGGCTGAGTTACATCTTCTGTATGTACTGAAGTATTCTCTCTCTCGTCCACTTTGCCAACTACAAGGTTAAGACAACAGTTAGGGAGAGTGCCTTTTTTATTAGCCGTATATTAGCCATTGGAGATTAGGACGCAAAAATTCCCCAGACTGCTCTTAAAAAAGCAAAATAAATGAACATCTGGCCATGATGGGTGGCCATTCTAGGTTATATAAAGTTGAGTAGAGCCAACAAACAGGAATCGCCTGCATGAGAGTGCAAAATGGTAAAACCAGAGGATTCCTGCTCCATAACATATGATTAAGACTAGTTGGCAGACAGAAGCTCCCTGAAATTGAAATCTCATGCAAGATTCAAAGAAAATATATTGCCGGCTCAGGATGGATATGCCTACTATAGACCAGATGCTGCAATCATCATATAAGAACAGCTTCACAAAGCAATTTGTTCATCTAAATCCCTGTTTAAGGGAATGGCTTTTTTCTGCTATGCTGGTAAAACTCCCAATCCAGGTGAGTGTGTTTGCGTGTATGGATGTGTTTTTCTTGTGCTGCCTGTGCAGACCCAGACGTACCGCCAGCGAGCAATGAACCCCCACTGAACTTGGTTGACCTCTCATCTCTCCCATTTTCCACTCCATCTCAAGTGTCAGAGCAGGAAAGAAAAAATACACCAAAAACTAATTTGATACAACAGCAACTCACTCGGCTAGAAAGACTTCAAAAAAACAAACAAACACTTTCCTCATCATAGAAAACAGATGTTTGACTAATACAACGTAATGTAGACTAACAGAGAAGAAGTCTGACCATGATGAGTGAAGAAAATTTAGGACAATAAAATAACAAGGCAGCTTCCAGGGTCAAATTCAAACATCCCTTCAATCACTATTTCATCCAATCATCACTATGCCTCACTTGTTTTTCCAGGATTTGGCCTGCGCCCTAAAACACCGCTCACTAAAACCATGTAAAAGTACACATAGAACTCTTTCCTTGGACAAATTCTCCAGTACAACACAAGATATAATTGTATTTAACTACCTGGATATAGCATAACATCTATGAACTTCATAGACACAGTTCACTGAAATCCATAATACATTCATCACACCCCAAGTGATGTGCAGAAAGGCTTAAAAGTCAGCGACCATTACACAGACTGAGATAAATCTGAAATGCAAGCGCCGTGCTGCAGAGAGCTGCAGAAAGGTTCCCTCTCTCAGTCTGAGGCGTTATGCTTCATTTAAATTGGTGTCAAAAGGTCACCAAGCAACACACTTGACTTGTGCTCACTTTTCAATATGAAATAGCTACAAGTGAATTATTAACAATATACCAAAAGACAATCTTTAAGACACATTTAACCTTTTCTGCTTGAGTGAAAATGTAAAAATAGAAGACTGTTAAAATGTATCTCAGTAGAATGATGAATAACTGTATGAGACTAACAGGGTGCAGCATGAATCCATCACACATATTTGTGCTTAAGCATGAATTCATTGCTTCTGTAGAGCTTTGTGCTTTACTTACACAAACATCGGTTAGACACCTAAGCATGTATGGAGAGAAGTTGATGCAACATCAATAACTAATGGCTCTACCAGTCAGCAGCTCCCCTGGAGGAACAATGCCCCCTGTCCTCCCTGCCATTGTCATGTGAATGCAGTTTGACATTGCTCAATATGAGCACAAGGAGCTCCGGGAAGAAATCTTTGCCCAGGTAGCGTGTCACATTTCCTTGACCTTTACTCGCCAGAACAATTCCAGGCTGCCTCTTGCCCCTACGTCCGCTTCCTCCTTGTGTCTTTCCCACGCTTTGTATCTGGACAGTGAAGGAAATCTACTTAAAAACATCATAGACAAAGCTTCATAGGCTAAAAGCATGTTCGTGTGTGTGTGTGTGTGTGTGTGTGTGTGTGTGTGTGTGTGTGTGTGTGTGTGTGGGTGTGGATTGGGGGGGGGGGACGGTATTTCCTTTGTTTGGATAGGCTGTTTATTTGGGAATGGTGAGGAAGGCTCTGTGTGTATCTCAGTGGTACAATGTGGAAGAACATCCACCTTTCAATCCATCTATTTTGTTTTTGTGCAGTGACACTAAGACAATGAAGCTGATTGTACTGTCTGAAGAAACAGGCTCTCTCTTCCCAAAATATTTAATCCTGTTCACTCACAGATAACAATTGCAGGATAAACGTGATTTATAATTGATAACACAGGGCTGATTTGCAATATCAGAATGTCTGAGAAAAAATCTGAATCAAACCAAACCAAATTTCATCAATAAAATCAGTCTGATATTAACATATAGTCTACCAATCTGTAACAATTACCTGTCAGACCTGTCAACACATTTTATTAACATGAATAATCACCCAATTACAACGGGACAAGACTACCTCTAATGGCTAAAGTGAGAACTGCAGGTCCAATGACAGCCTTGACACATCATTATCCGAAAACAATCAAATTGTATATTGTACTGAAATATTAAATACTCAAAAATCCATAAACAATCACACATGTTCCACAAATGTAAGGATAAAAATAAAAAACGGCCAAATAATTCACCTCTTGGTAGCAGCTCAAAGGTAGTAAGAATAAGATTATCATAAATATAAATAAAAAGACACTCTATATACTTCTTCTGATAAGTGACAGCTCAGTGTGTGAAATATCTGTTAAAAAACATGCTTTCGGCCATTCATTGAAACAGTGAATCAAACTGTGCGATGTTAAAACTCTGTTCTTTCATGCATAAAACTCTACTACGCGTAAATAACTGATCTGAATTTAAGCATGAATGGCTTCTTACCATTTGTGAGTGATGAACAACACAAGATGACAAAGAACAATCTGAAACAGTCGGATGAGACCATCCTGGCAGCTCTTCACCGAAATCCACACCGTGGTGTTAGAAATAAGAGTAATAAGAGTCCTTGGCAGAGGCTTATGATTCCGAGCGACTGGACGAAGTCTCTTCTTAAAGCGAGTAAATCAAAGAGTCTTCTTTTTCTTTTTAAAAAACGTGTTGTTAAATCCACAAAACCCTCAGGTGTGCATGCAACAAGCGGCAGTGGTTCTCCCGGATCCCATGGCGCGTTTCGCAGGGGAGCTCTCCTGCGCAGCTGGGGGAGTCCAACTCCCGACCCGGCGAAGAGGAGACGGATGTACCGCTGTATCCTCGAGGCAGGTGCTCTCGTGCAAAAAAAAAAAAAAAAAAAAAAAAAAAAGTTAGATGAATTTAATTCAATGTTTGGCGTTAAAAATAAAAGTTGAGTGAGTGGTATATCGGCGTCTAACTGTTCTGGTGCAGCCTTCAAAGGACAGATTAATGCTGCGCACTGCTATTGACGCGCGCCTTGGACAGCCTCTCCTCCCTTTCGCCTCTGTGCTGCACTTACAGTCCATGCGTGAGGCACGTTTTATGGAGACACGGAGGAAGGGCGCAACGTCACTCTTTTGGGGGGGACAAACTCCTTCCTTCAGGGCTACTGAGGAGGGGATAACCTCATTAGAAATAATGATTATCTATGTTAATCTTGTGTTAGAACAACTTGATGTAACTCCTACAAATGGTACAATGGTGTTATCGTAATACCATCATACAAGAATATATGCAAAAGATCAATCACAGGAATAATATTTAATTTGAGTTGAAAACTCTACTGAAAAGGAACTGAAATGACCCAAAAAAGGGTTTAGCACAGCACTGTTTCAATCGAGATTATTATCAAAATCCTCCTATTGATCTGTGGTCAGAATATGTTTCTAAATGACTCTTTGAAGTTAAATTAGTAGAAGTAGATAATTAAACCTTTTTTCATTTGACCTTTGTGTGTAAAGCTGCTTTTGATAAAAAAGCGAGGTTAAAGGTAACCAGTAATCTAGTTTTAAGGGGAAATAGAGTTAAAAATTATCAATCATTGTGATATCAGATTAAATCTATTTGTTCAAGCGGTAGAACAAATATTTTCTGGATTTATTTTTAACTTTAGAAACAGGATACAGTGCTTTTTATATCAAAGTAAATAATCCTCTTTTGTCCAGCAGTACCCTGCCGTGTGTGGATGTGCTGCAGACTGTTTTCTTTTATCACCACAACAATTACTCTGCTGCTGTAGGTCACAGTAGCAGGCATTGTAAATAAGAACATCCTGCCCTCACCTTTCCGCCCGCATCAGAACTGAACAGCCACCATTTTGGGGACTGGATCTTGAGTGCAGGGATTACTGCACAGTACAAGTGGTGAAATGTGATGAGCAGCACTCTTCGATTCCTGTAGCAGGAAAACAGTGAAAAGCCACATGAGAACATGGGTAATCATTTATAACATCTTGGTCGTGGGAGTCCTTTTTGCATACTGGGACTCGGAGACTAAGTCATAGGTCAAGAATTCAAACATTTTTGCATGAAATAACTCAAGGATACGAAAAAGTATGTCCCTATTTGGTAGAAAATGGTTTAATCCAAAAAAGGGAACAATATAGGATTGTTATGTGTTGCGTTACTTTGTTCTACTTCTACTTTGTTCACTGTTTGACCGTGGACACTCACTACATCAATCTGGTGGTAAAGAAACATTAAAATCACCCTCCTCACTTTGTAGACTTGGGAATTAGTTTTACATGGCATAAAATTCACAAAACTGATAAATAGTCTCAAGAAAATGTCTACAATACATGGGCTCTTGAGACTGAATGGTGATATATTAGCAAAGATGATATGCTAAAGGCTTACACTTTGAAGAAAAAGATAGTAACTCACTAAATGCAAAAATAAGAGGTCAGGTTTGCAAGAACATGCACAACAATCCTCTTAGTGTGTGTTCACATTTAAGTCTTCAGTGAAGGAGACATTCCATCTTGGCCAAGAAGGCAGCAGATATGTCTCCTGATGAACAATTGCTGGAAGTTGCTAGCTGATAGGGGTGGTTTCAAGTGTTTTATTTTAGAATCTGGTGTTCAAAGCACACTATGGGGGACTAACTGGTTCCTCAACCACACAGCATGCACTCTTCCTTATGCCCAAACAGCAAAGTCTTCTTCAGTGAATGAACCAGTAGAAATAAAGTTTTGTTTCTGTAGAGGGATGGAGGGGGTCTGACTGCCTGCCCTAATGATCAAATGACTAGAGTGGAAACAATGTCATGGTCTCTAGACCCTACTCATACTGCAGGCTTGGAAGCAAGGCATATCATTTTACGGAGTAAATGTTGGTGGTAGAAATAAGATTGATATGCCACAATATTAACGAAACAATTTCTTTAAAGAAAGCAATTTTATAAATTGTTGATTTTTAAGCCAGGGTCCTAGACAGAGGTCTGCAATAGTTGGAAAACATAACAAAAATCCAGAAACCAATCATGCATACAATTTATCATGCAAAAAAATGGCCCTTGGGTAAATATCTGAGCTCTCTTGAAAAAGATAATAAAATTATTTGATATCAAATATTTTTATCAATATTTTAAGTTCAATACCCCCTTTGTTGGATAATAAATAACATGAAATCCACAATTTGGAAAAAGGTAATATGGAATAAAAATACATCAATTCAAGGTGGAATCCAATAAAACAGTTTTTGGTAAATGTACCATTTTAGTAGAATTAGCTGTCATCTTGTTTTAGAACATATTGTATTAGAACAGAGCTCTCTCCTTACAGAGTAAATGTGCATTCCCGCTGTGATTACTCCACCGTATTAAAAGTGGAAAGATCTCAGTCATGATGGCCAAACTATCTGGTTACTTTTGCTAAATGGGCCTGTTCTGGCTGAATACAAATAGGTTATTTGTTTCCAAAAGTAGTGGAGCGAATGTGGTACATGTTGCAAATCTAGACCTGCAAGACAGTGAAATGTATTTAAGTCTCCTATTATTCCTATTCCAGAGATGCTGTACAAGAAATTAACAATAAGGCCTTTAGTTTTTGTTTGATTGGCACTGCATTAATATGCAAGGCTAGCTCCACTCTTTAGAGAAGACACTTTCATATCTTGAACAGAGTAAAATATCTCATTGTTGATATATATCTTTTTTCCCCCAACTTGTTCTAACTTTAAAAAATGCAAAGGTATAACTAATAAAGCTTACGTTGGCAATGTTGCGTTGACAGTTTACGGCTTTGCAACCTTTCCAGCAGGCACTGACACTAATCTAGTGCACCCATAATTAAGGTTATTTGCTGCAGCTGTGTTGACAAATCCTATCTGGCCTATGTGATATTTTATATTATATATATATTCTGTCTGTCAAATGTAGGTGACTATCAGTATGCCATAAGCTGTAGATGTAGGGGAAAAGGCATTGCTGAGAACATGAACCCCTTTGAAAGGTCTCTTTAATGTTTCATACATGGGGCCCTTGGAGACACACTCCCCATCCTCACCAGCCTAGGGCCTTTAATTGCGGAATAATCATAAATAACAGGAGACACTGAGGATTTTGTTTGGTCAAGAAAATTCCCCCTTGACAAACTTCGCGGCATTTGTGTCAGCGTCCAATCAAACAAACGGCGCTAACATTATTCATTTACATGAAAACCTAAAACATGGAGCGGTTTGTTTCGACCGTTAAATGTGAGTAACCAGTTAACTAACCGTTAGTAACCGTTGTCTAGGTAACCTGAGCATAGAGGTCAGAGTTCAACCGTTACTGCCGTTAGCTAGCGTTAGGCTAACTAGCTAGCTGGTTTATGTATGGCTATGCTAGTATCACCTCTGCATTGACTTATTATGCCCCAAACTGTGATGTATAAAATGTATAATAGTGGATCATACAGCCACTATAGTACATTAATATGGCAAACTAACAAGCCTTTTTAATATTAAAAATTATGATTTATTGACCAAATTGTGGCTCAATCAAATCACCTAGTTGTTATAATAGTCTATGGGAGAAAACAAATCAGTATTCAATGGGAAATTGAATATCATCTTCTTGAGATCAATGTTATGTATTTAGTTAAAATACCACACATTTAGTTAATGTTACTGGTTGAGGTTTCTGAACTTTTAAAGAATACATTTTTCTTTGTTTCAGACCTTTGAATACTGGATTGTGAACTTGTGATGCATTTGTCCTTTTGGACTGAATAACTAGAATAAACAATCAAACAATAAATGGTCCGCAGTCACAGATTACCGTCATTTTTCATTTTGTCAACAGAAGGCTACAACAAAATGTTTAAATTATTTAAAGACACACATTAGAAGGGAGAATAGCCATTGCAGCACTAATTATTTTGGGGTGAACATTTGACCTTTATCAAGAAAATAGTTTGTGTCTTGTCAACATTTCTTGATTTTGCTTTTGTACCTACACAGCTCTCACAGAGAATCTGCTGCACAAACAGCCGACAGGTTATGATGAGGTGATAGAGAAACTCTTCTCTGAGGTCTCCGGCCTGGAGGATTCACCCAAAATACCAGATCCACAGGTAGACACAGTTTGTGAAAGAGTTACAATTAGTTATAGTTATAGTAAAAAAATAAAATAAATTAAAGCAACAATCAATAAACAACTAATATTAAAACATTTGCAAACTGTTGCAATGCAGGACCTTCCATTTGTAATAATTACAAGCCTTTTTATTTTTGGTAGTGCTTTTCTTTTTTTTAGTCTGATTTTCCTTGAATTAAATTACCTCTGTAACTAAGTTGTAAAGTTTTTTTTTTTTCTTAACTACCATTATGTCACCTTTATACAGCTATAACTTGGCAGAATTTGTGAGTTGCGTACATATTTAATTTCCCTTCTCATATTACAGCTTGAGGAGTGTGCCATCCAGCTGTGGAACTGGGCAGTAACTAAGAATGTGGGCAACACTTTAAGTACAAATCAGAAAGCAAAAGGTACACTTCTAGTTGCAGTATTTATACACATGATCATTTTACTGATGATCATGACACTTGAAATAACAAGACGTATCATCTGAAATGTTGGCATAACATGAGGATCACAAGCAGGGTTGGGCTGGGTCGTGTCTCATCACAGTCAAATGTTATCACCATCCTCACAGTGCGTCATGTTGCATGCAGTCTGCTGTGCTGCTGTGAGCCTGAGAATCCAACAGAGGGCGTCATCCGTAAGCAGATCCTGGTATGCAATCCTGTATGCACCCTCTGTGAGTGCTCAACATTTCAGGGAGAAAAAGTCTGTTTGTCAGTGTGTAATCTTTACAGATGGCCAGCAAAACAGGGAGAACCTGGCTGGACTGCAAGAATCCCCAGATGGCAGATAACTTCTTTAGATTTGCTGTCAAGGTGAAGAAAAAAGTTAACACTCAAATTGAGAGAGGGAGTAGTTTAAAGTGTACAATAATCTGGTGTCTTCACAAATTATACAATTATACAACATTCAATATCCCTAGAGCCTGGAAACCCTCTATGGCCAACTAACGTCCAGAGGTGACGGAGCAGCTGACATCGCTTCATCCAAGGGGGATGTAGAGAAGGATCTGCTTCGAATTCTCTCATGCCAGGCAGAATCGGTGAGCTGTGGCGCATGTGATGTTCAACACCTTCGACGTGAATATTTGTTCTTGTGATATTTGGCAGCTGAGGAAGTGCTATTCTGACAGACTTGCAGTGTGAAGTGTGAGACAGCTAAAATGTGAACTAAGAAACAATGAGAGGAGGGGGGATCTCATTCTGTGCTAATAAGGAATGTTATATTGTTTCCTGACATTTAACAGTAAGTTCAAGTCTTGTCTTTGCAGGCCATAAGTCAAGGGAATAACCATGAGGCTGTGGTCTGTATGCAGCGCTGCAAAGACATGCTGCTGCGGCTACCAAAAGATGTAAAATAACCCTCTGTTATCGCTATAACAACACATTTACATTTACATATTGCTCTTGAAAATAAGGATGTAAACACTAAATATTTACTCATTGCAGACTTCGTACCTCTCCCTTATGTGCTACAACTTTGGAATAGACACTTACAATCTGAGAAAGTTTGAGGACAGTGCATTTTGGCTGAGGTAAATATAATGTTTAATTTCTAAAGAAATGGGAGAAATTATCCAGTGGGAAAGTCATTTGTTGTTCTTCTCTCTCAGCCAGAGCTATGAAATTGGGAAAATGAATGTGAAATACGCCCCTGGATCTGAAGTCCAGGTAATACAGTGCAATACAAAGTTCAGTACATGCAAATAGTACATATTAAAGTTTTTCTTTTTGTTTTAAATTCTGTCTTTAATTTCCCACACACTAGGCCAAGGTTTTGAGGTTCCTTGCCACTGTTTATTTAGAGTGGGACTGTCAGCAGTTTCAGGAGAAGGCTCTTAATGCTGTCAGCTTAGCCAACAAGGTGGGATATGATAACTAATTTACTAATTATATTTCACATATGCATATTGCATGCAATTACAAAAGAAAGTTTCTCTGTACACAATCGTACATTGCAATTTGACAGGAATGTGTGAGCGCCTCTGGGCTGTTCTTAAAGATCCGAATACTCCTGAGATGTGGAGCCTCAGACGATCATATCAGAGCAGGTTAGTTATTACCCAAACATCATTGACTTATTAATACAGAACTTTATTAACCAAGCATCAGCAGTGGGGCGTCAGTAGCTGAGAGGTTAGAGAAGAAGATTCAAGAAGGAAATGTTGCTAGATTCTCTGAGGCTACTGGAAGAGAACGTGGATTTATAAAATCTCAATATGGCTACTGATGAGTCTAAATACTTCAGAAATAGTCTAAGTCTACAATGATGAAACTACTCCCTAGTCAGGTCAGGAGTTCCAGTAGAGCTGCTCAGTCTCAAACAGTAGAATATTGTACTTGTGCTTGGACCCTCCTATGTGTTCCTGTATGTATCTGGGTAAAAGCACGTTTAAAAGCAGGTCATGAAAATATGTTTTCAGGACTTAATGAGATGCTGGAATCGAAGGTTTATCTTGAACTGTGCCTGAGCACAGTGAAACTACTCATGACTGAAGACAGGTACAAACTTTAGTATATTTACAATTCTTTTCACTTGTCTCTTTGTTGAAACACACACATAGTCTAGTATAAACATGTGCACATATTCAGATTTGCTTTTAAAGAACGCCCAGCAACACAAGTCTGAATGTTTGTTTTGATTTTTCTAGAGAAACGCTGGCATTTGAGTATTTGAAACGTGTGTGTCAGCACTTTGAGGCATCCCCTGACCTGGGATCTGCTCTTATCTTGCACATTGAGCTACTGCTGCAGAGAGGCAAGGAGCTGTTGGGCAAACAGAAGATAGAAGATATCATCACCGGTACTGTCGCTCTGCATTCCAGTTCTAGTATAACTCTGTTTTTAAGTTAAAAAAAAGATGGTTAACATGGTTCATTTTATATTAATGCAGGGAATACACTGTAGATGTGCCTCTGTATTAGTATTATTATTAGTGTAACAATTTTTTTTACACCCACACAGGCCACTATACAGGAAAACAGCTGTCTCCACAGGCCCTCACAAGTCTACATGTCATGCTGTGGGATAAAGCGTCCAAACACTTTGAGGTATGCTAAACATAGCCATGTTGTCCCTTAATTCACAAGATATTTTTATAGCGTGCATACCCATGTATAGTTATCAGCATGGTGGCTCGGTGATCAGCACTGTTGTGTCATAGCAACACACCCACACACTGCCCACTGTTCTTAAGTAGTTAGGACAGGTTTAATTTCCACACAGGAATAAACAAAGGATAACAATGCACTTTATCTATGTTTCTTTCCAGGACAGAAACTACTCTGAGGCTCTTCAGTGGTATAACTATTCCCTGAGTTTCTTCAAGGCAGGTCAAATGGAGCCCAACTCAGCCAAACTGCAGAGGAACAGAGCTTCCTGTTTCCTGCACCTGAAGCAACTGGAAAAGGTAAGAGAACTTGAGCCCCAGTAGCAAGTCAGGGAAGTAAACGTGTTGTACAGTAGATGTAGGTGTGTGTCAGAACTCACCAGGTAGTTTGTCACCAACCAGTGTGGAAATTGCTCCTGCCTGATTTTTACAGTTTATGTATGTGATGTATATTTGTGTGTATTTGAAAACTTGTGCTTTTCAGGCCAAAGAAGCGATAAAAGAAGCAGAGAGATGTGATCCTGACAGCATTTTCACCCAGTTCAGTGTTTACAAGATTGCAGTGCAGGAGAACAATGTGGAGAAAGGTATCTACAAAACATTAGTAATGTGATACATGTGGAGGGAAAGCTGTTATGGTTTGTAGTGTTGCAATTTCATTACAGCCACGTTTTCAGCATATTCTCTGTGTTGATGAGGCTGTTGATTTGTACCAGCTGCAGAGGCAGTGAATGCGATGGGACTTCTGTCCAGGAGTCCTGTTGCCAGTGAGGACGGACTGCTGGTATCAGAGAACGCTGCTTCCAACCTCCTCAGTCTGGCTGCTCAGATTGCTTTGGAGGTACGACTCATCAAAGGACTCATTACTCGTCTCTGTAAACCAGTTGTGAACATTGTGGTTTTTAAAGGGAAATAATTAGTTTGGTTTAGTCCTCAAAAGAGGTGCTTGCAGCTTGGAGTTTGTGGGTGGGAAGCCAATGAGGGATCATGTCCTTGTCAATGCACTGATCTGGGGAGAAAAGCATGATATCAGATGTTTGGGCAGGTTTCATCATTGGGTAAAAACAATCGGCTGTCAGAGATAGAGCATTGCTTGTCTATCACCTCCTCAGGCCTGTTTCACTTAATTTATAAAAAAAAACTGATCAGTGGTTCCCTTCACTAAGCTACAAGCAGCAAACACACAGAAAGCAACCAGCCAATTTTTTCAATTAGTGAGGGTAAAGTCTAAATAAAATGAATCCTATTTTTAGTATACTGCATGATTGTGATGAATATGACTGGTGGGTGGTGGTATTAATGAGGAGGATGTTTGTTCCCCTGTGACAGAACGAACAGCAGGAAACTGCCATGAAGGCGCTGGAGAGCTTGTGTGAAAACTCCAAAGACGAAGCTAAGGTTCTGACTGCTCTCAGGTCTGTGGGGACTGCAGTATACAAATGAATGAGTTAAATACCAGAATCAATGATTTGTCTGCAGTAAAACGATCATCTCTTCTGATAAAATAGCTCCCATATGAAAGCTAGAAAGTACTAGGAGGACAGAACCTCACACACATAAGTCCCAGTACTAAAGAAAGCATTATAGACATGTACATAAATGGACATTTCATGTATTTCATCCAGGAGGCTTTTTCAGTTATAGGTTAGTTACCTTCTCTTTTGTGTTTTGCATTCTGCAGTTTGCTCACAGTTTGCTTTAAAAACATAAATATATCTATATTTTGCTTATTTTCAAGCATTCAGCGTTCATGTGTTCCGACTGTGTGAACAAAACATGATGGTGGAGTTTCACACATAAAGCGACAACATTTAGTAGAGATGGCTTATGTGCTGCTGAGAGAGTGTAGCGAGTCTGTTAGTTTTCCATACACCTCTATGATCCACTGACCTATATTCCTCTGCTTCTCCACTGAAAGTGTGTCTCTGTATAATACAGTTAGTAGGTGAAAGAAAGGAGGTCAACACCAGTTTCTCCATTCATCTTTTTATAGGTGTTTGGTGCGACTGGTGCTCTCCATGATAGAAAAATCAAACGATGAGATGAGGTGAGGGGAAGTGAAAGTACCTTTAAAGTGTGATTATATAGTATTATTGATGCTGCTTTCAATACATCAAAACAGGTTTACAGTCACTACCTAACATTTCTCCATGTAGGAATGTGAATCTGGATGTCCTGCTGCCATATCTAAAAATGGGTGAGTACAAATGCAGCAGTGGTTGAATTGCATTTTTGATGAAGAAATGTCTAAACTACAGAATCTGCCGTAATGTTTTGTTTGCAGCTCTGCAGAAAGTTTCACACCAGTCCCGCATGACTGTTGAGCAACGCACAGAGGAAGCTAACTGGTTCAGGAAGATTGGTACTAAGACGCTTTTCTCTACTTGTCACTTCAATCTGACAAGGTACGCGTTATCGCTTAAAAAATCTTGCAGCACCTTCATTTTGTCTGTGTTTGTGTTTGTGTGTGTGTGTGTGTGTGTGTATGTGTGTGTGTGTGTGTGTGTGTGTGTGTGTGTGTGTGTGTGTGTGTGTGTGTGTGTGTGTGTGTGTGTGTGTGTCCTTGTTACAGCGTGGAACTCGGCTCTGCAGTGCGAGAGCAGCCCTGACAGGATGAGGGATTTCTTTGTGCTCTCCTACCAGGCGAGTGCCCCTTATTAGCTCTGTCGGGTGTATTAATCAATATCTACAGTACGAGGGTGTAGATCAATAACACCTGAACAGGGATTTAACGTTGCTTTAGAAAGATAAACACATCAGTTTAAGATAAAGAATCACAGTGGAACACAATGACCCCTCTGTCCTCTGACTTCCTGACTGTACATTTAGCAGAATACCTGTAATTGCATTTTTGATTTGTAATCATTATTATAAATCAATTTGCAATGAGATTGTAAAATTTGTACCCATGCATTCATGTCTGAGAAACACCCTGCTGTCTACAGTTATAAGTTATATATGTTTTTCCGAATTCTTTCGTACAACCATTTTCCCAGTTTGTAATGTGCTCACATCACGAACCACTGTCTTCCTTTTGTTCTGAACTAGCCTATATACCTGTGGGTTAGTGCAATCAAAATGTAAACATGACCTCTGCGTGACCCCTCAGCTCTCCCAGCTGTGCCCTCCTGACCGCACGCTGCTCATGGGCCAGAAGACGTGTCTGCTAATGGCCGCCGCTGCCTCTTTGGAGCTCTGCAGGAAGTCTCTTCACTCTGCCCAGGTGTGCCGCCCACTCCCTCTGCCCATCTCCCACATTTAGCACGCTCTCCATCCACATTTATGTAAATTAACCAAGACCAGTGGTGAAGAGAGAGGTGACTAACCGCATTATTGGTGCCTGCGTAGGCGTTTCCTTTTAATCCCTCTGCCTTTTGAAGAGGGAGTGAACACTAGATGGCGATGACGAAGCCAGAATGCTCATTATGTGCTTCTGTTTTTTGGTTCGCAGACGGAGCAGCTCACTCAGGCTCTGGAGTACATTCAGATCTGTTGGGAGGTCTGGAAAACCCTGAAAGCATCAGGTACCTACCTGAATAACAGCCATATTGATAATATTTTATTTGCGTGTCTAGAAAATGTAGCTAAAGAAAATGTATTCTCACCACGTACTTGTAGGAAGCTCCCCAATGGACCCGACAGACACACTGCTGCTGCTATATGAATTTGAAGCTCGAGCTAAGCTGAATGACCCCAAGGTCGAGACCGTGCTGGAGTCCGTCTTGGAGCTGGAAAACGTTGAAACCAAGGTGCTCGAGACCATTGCAGGTAAAAGACAAAGACAAACCGTCGCTGTATCGCTCATCTGATCTCTGCTGACACATGTAAAGAAACAGACACCTTCTAGTATTTGCAGTATTTTGTCATCTTTTTTTTTCTATGTGTAGCTTTGGCCATGGAGCCTCCAGCCCACTTCCCTCTGCTTTGTAAGAAGGCCTTGAGGGTCGCTCTCTCTCTGCACAAGAAACAACCACAGGGCGATCTGGCTCGCTGCAGGCAATACCCATCACTACTCTACATAAAAATACCCTTGACATTTCAGATCCGTTCCCACAAAGTGCTTATTGGGATGAAAGGGTCTCTAATGGTGCGCCTGTTTTTGTGTGTCCCTCTTAGTAAGTGTGTTCACAGCTTGATCAAGCTGTCCCTCCCGAGCGGAGTGTCAGAGGTGGAGGCCCATGTGCTCGAGGAGGTGTGGGACTACTATGAGGAGGCGCTGTCCATCATTGCAACCGCAGTGAGTCAGCGCCAATCACACATGGCCAATCCCTTGGCACCCACCTCCTGTTCGCTCCAACAGAACTGCTCCCCTGCTATATAATTAACCCCCTCTCCTCCACTCCATGCCTGCCTGCTGTTATAGAAGCCTCTTTTTTTTTTTTTTTTTTTTTTTTTTTTTTTTTTTTTTTTTTTTTTATCAATGGGCTTTCAGCCGCACTTCAATTAGCAGATGCTTCCATTCACCAGCCCCCTTCCTGCCAATTTGAATGTTAATGCGTTGTACAAGTCGTCATACTGCCGGTGAGCTGCAGCTCTAAAAGAGGCATCAAATTATTGAGACATTACACTGCTTTAGAGGCAGCGCATATTTCCCCTTTCATTTGGAGTTATTAGTCAAAAGCTGTGGAACTCTTTGGATCAAAGTGAAAGCCCAAGATTAAAGTGGTGTTAAAAAAAAAAAAAAAACGAATGAAACTTTAGAAATGATAGACCTTCCAGTTTGTTTACGGCCTGTTTAAGACTTCAAAGCATTAGTAAAGGTTATCATACAGTAGAACAGGATTGGATGAAAGTTACTCACAGGTTTAACCAAATAAAAATAAAAAAACAGGTTTCCTTCCATACACTTTGAGTAAATGAGTCACCCAAGTGGCCTCCGTTTAACGGCCTTTATGAACGTCTTCCTGCTCTTCTCCGTAGCCGGACGACTTCCCAGAGATGGAGACCCTGTGGCTGCTGACTCGGGCGTGGAACACCGGGATTTTGCTGTACAGCCTGGCTCAGTACCCCGAGGCCGAGAAGTGGTGTGGCCTCGCCATGAGCTTCATCCGCCACCTCGGATCACTGCAGGAGAGCTACGAAACACAGGTAGAGGCACCAGAAACACACGTCGAAAGCTAAATCAAGTACATAACCATCATTGTCGGCCCTTCAGAGTTTAGACCTGTGTAAGCCATACCGTTTATTTCTTGTGCACCCACAGATGTCTGGTCTCTACAGTGAAATCTTGGACAGGTTGGACAAAGCCAAGAGGAACCTCTTCATGGAAGAATAACTGAACTGGCAAGGTGTGAACTGTCTGTTCTGATTTCATTTGATTCAGTTCCAACAGTTTGTTGCAGTTAAATGTTATTGATGTTGTGGTAAAATATTCATCAGATGTTAGTTTGATAAAATGATGCTTTGAATCTGTTTATTTGTGGGGTTTCCTCTGAGGCCCCCAATGCTTCCCGTCTTCATCTACTGTCTCCTGTCAATAAAGGCTAAAATGCCAAAGATTAATCTTCAATAAAAAAAAATCTGTAGAATTTGCTTATTTTCAAAGCCACTGAGTTGTTTTAAGCGCAATGACAAGCAGATCAAAATCATAACTGAGTCACATATTTTATTTTCAAACAAATAAACTCTTGTCAAGTCCCAAAATAAAACCCAAAACAAAAGTTGCAGGACTGTGTTCCCTCATGACTAGGACAAGGAAGACCATGAGGCCAAGTGTCCCGATAGGCTGTACCACCTGCAGTGACAGGAAGGAAACTACTGTACAATCAAAGGGTTCATGTTTGCAAGCACTTACTGCACAGATGTGCTATAACATAAACATCACCCAAAAGTACAAACAAGAACCCTGACCCCCGCCCCCCCAACCCAAAAAATAAAAGCATATATGTCATCATTTCTCTCATCAGAACAAAGACCCTCATCAATTATACACACACAGAGGCATTCAGGTTCCAATCTCGTTATATACCACAACCTCAATGGAAAGAGTAAAATGAAATCAAGTTCTTTGGGCTTTGATATGGCTGACTGAGGTATGAATACCACACACATTGTTAACAGTCAGCTGTATTTCAACTAAACACCAGAGAGGACCAATTCTAAACTTCTAATGATGTATTGATCAATGCTCCTGGTTTCTGTGATAGAGTAGGTTTCTGCCTGCATCTCGTTAATTATTTATTTTACAATATATATATATATATTTTTTTTAAATCTATACACCCAGACACGTTCCACAAGAAATCACATGTAGACAGGCCCTACTTGAGGGAATTGAATTCCCGACTGACTAGTTAAGTTTTCCAGTAGGCATTTGAAGAGAAATACCAACAATACAGCACATTTTTTTATGGAAATTATATCTCAAGAGTAGCTCAAACTTTACTTACCTGACATTTGTGGTCTATAAAACATGTTTGTCCCAGTTTGATTCACACATGCATGAAGCACAGGTGAGGGCGATCTGCTGGGGGGGGGGGCTTATTTACATTGTACAGCTACCACACCCATTGAAACAGTCTGCAAGCAGTTTATTAATGGCTCTGTTCCCTTCGGTTATTCCCTGAACTCTGGTTTTGACACAGGTAATGACAGCTGGTTTAGCAGTGGGTGCCTGGCAGGTGGGCACACCTGTTCAGAAAATGCCTGCAGGTACAGGTGCTCTGTGGGTGGGCGAGAGCAGGGGACCCAGAGGTCTAGGTTACCACTTCCTGTTGGGTCTGGCTCTCTGAGACGAAAAAAAAAAAAAAAAAAAAAAAAAAAAAAAAAAAGTCCTTAGTACTCGTCAAAAAAAGGCTGAGGAGGAAAGCGAGAGCGTTCACAGGATCAGGGCCCGCAGTATTCCTTCTTCAGACGTGCTCTCTCTCTCGCATGCACACATTAACAAACAGTGCCAAGATCTGCATGGGAGGGCGGAGCAGGTCAATTCAATCCTGCTGATACCATACAGCCAACTCAAAAGGTTACCACACCGGTCGGCCTTGAAAAAGCTCCCCCGCCTCACGAAAAAAAGAGAAGACACACCATACAGCCTGATTAGGTTGAATACGCCTTTAACTACGCGACAGTACTATCAGTACTTGTTCGTTCACATTAGACGGCTATGAGCTCGGTCATCGCCCGCACGTGGCCTTTCAGTCGCAGGGGAAATGGTATCTGTACGTGAAAGATTCCTGAGCTGGTCTAGCTCACCCTAGACACGCTAAGAGCTCAACACAGTGGTTCATCAACAACAGATTCATTAAGGATTCATACGTGTATAGATGCACAAAGCATGTAGGTTTTTTTTTTAATCAAACCCAACTTTAGTGTTATTTTTGGTAGGGGGGGGACAGGGGGACAATCCAAAACAGGTAATATTTACTCTTTAATTGTTAGGACATCCAATACAATTATTGTCTTGTTCTACCCGTTTTTAAGGCCACCGTCATGGCGGCAGATAGGACAGTACCATGTGACCATTCAATCAGAAGAGAATCCTCTAGGAAGGCAGAGAGTGTAATAGGGTGGTCTGCTGCTCAACAGGAGTTAGGAGGCTCTGGCTGTTCAAATTGTAATCCAATGGCAAATTTTTCATATTAAATAGGAAGGAAGGTTGAAATACAGGGGAAGAGAAAAAAAAAGCGCCCACAGAGGTGAGACTTTATTTAATCTATTGCAGAGGTGAGACTTTGTTTTAACTATTGCACTCAAGTCAGGCCTCCTGGCAGTTGGAGGACACAAAAAAAAGGTAAGAAAAGATGAGAATATTTCCTCTTTTCGTTGTAAATTGCGTGCAGCCTCCCTCACAGACAACAGGTAGTCACAAAACAGAATTTGTATTTGATGTAAGGCAGTTTGGTGTTTTGCAGAGAGCCCAGTTACACTTCTCTACCTCCATCCTTTACACAGAGCAGCTAAAAACCACAAGCAAATAATCCCACAAAGAAAGAAGAAAAAAAAAAAAAAAAAAAAGAAGAAATCTAACAGCCCTCCAAATTGACAATTCTAGTGAAGTTTAAAATGTGTAGTTTTTTAATATGTAGTAAAACCTCAGTGGGATTTTATCATTTATCTTGTGATTTCATAATATAAATGTAGAGATTCACAACGCGTTTCTTCCTCTTGATCTGCCTCCCGAGATGTCTTTTATCAGCTGCAGCACAGACAACTGGCAGACGACCAAACAGCAAGCTGGTTTGTGATAAATAGATCACCAGTTTGTAGGCTCCACTAATTTCCTCAGTCTTTATAAACAAGAGAGATGACTCCTTGAACAATACCATCAGCAGGGCCTCGATTTTATCCAGTCTTTTTAGAAAAAAGAAAAAACAAACCTTAATTGGTCTTCACTTCTCATCTTGCGTGTCTCTTTAAATGTGATTTGATGAACATTTACAAAGTGTTCCAACTTGGTATGATTTGTCTCTGTTTCCCTGCAACTTCTTTTTGAATCCCAACTCCTCTTTTCCAGATTTCTGTAACATTCTGATCTTCAGTCAGTCCCAGTTCACAAAAAGGATTTATTCCTTTTCCCTTTTGTTTTTTCATTTGATAAATTCCTTTGGAATGGCATTTCCAGTCTTGAATGGATTTGTTGAGAAACTCATGCAGGGGTGTGCACAGTCACAGTAATGGTGATAAGACTTCTTTTTCATTTAGAGAGTAACATAATGATGACACTAAAACTTGATATGAAACATATCTGCAAAAAGGAAGTGAGGAGAGGGGGAGGGGGGGGGGGGGGGGCAGGGCTATTTGGGCTTGGGAGGGGTCTCTGGGAGGCAGGAGGGGAGCTCTGCACTGATGCAGAGGGGACGGCAGGGAGCTCAGAGCTTCTCTGAGGAGGGGATCCAGATGTAGGGACCGGACTGCTCCTCGATGATTAGCTTGATTTTGTTGTAGATCTCCTCTAGTGAGTCACCCTGTACAATAGCTGGAGACACAAACACAAAGAAGACATACATGTTGGTTGCATCAGAACTGGAGTTGAAACAATAGGTCGACTTATAAATAAGTCAATAGAGCATTAATATGCAACAATTTTGATAATCAATTCATCATTACAGTAAAAGCAAAAAATGCTAAATATTTGCAATTCCACTCTGTGTTTTATGCATTATAAATAGGGCTGCATCGAGTGTCTATTTTCTTATTTACAGTCAAAGCTTTTTTTTAAGAGGCTTCAATAAAAATCTTCAATTTCTATGACGTGATTCATCAGATTTAGTTAGTCTTTTTTTAAATACAATCATTCTTTAAAAGATATAACTTGTCAGTGCCGGCGGGCCTTCCTTTATGTGGGCAGGCAGGCTAGAGAGCACTGTTTTTACCACAGTTTTAAAAGGCTAAATGGAAACAAATATTAATTTAAGAACATTTCGTTACATTAACGTGTGAATTTTGGATGATTACATCTATCGTTTCTCAATAACGCAGCCACCACTGGAATCTAACTCTACAAATAGTATCATACTAATCACTACCGAGCCTATTTGTATCAGGTACCGACAACGTTCACTTCACTTCACTGTTCTCTTCTTGTAACATTTCATCAAGTAAATAATTGATTTGCAAATGAAAAAACAATTCCATTAGAGTTTAAAAGATAAGTCGATTAATTAGTGTATTTAATTGACAGTAAATTAGTCATTTGTTTTAAATCGTTTTAAATATGTACTCTCAGCTTCTCTGTGAGGAGGTTTTACTGTACGTCTTGTGTGATCAGACAGAGAGCAGTAAACTGAATATCTTTGGGGTTTTATTCAATTGTCTTTCTTTAACCAAGAAATTGAGATTATTATTGACAGATTAAATATAATTACAAACAATCATTTGCTCCTGATATTTATCGTTGACACAAAGCAAAAGAGGCAATGAGACCAACCTGTGAAAAACTCTCCAAAGTCTTGCTCCAGCTTAACTGCCTTGTCAAAGACTTTATTGGCCTGCTCGTACGTCTGCCTCTTATTCATTTCCCTGAAAAAGACGAGCAGCTGTGATTAGTATCGCAGACACACTAACATTCACTCGTATCTCAACCACAGTATGTAAGAAAATCTCAAACTTACATTAGGGCTTCAATGGATTTTGGTTTAATAAAGATGGCAATCGGATAAAGTTGTGCTTGCTGCAGTCGTTTTATGGCGTTCCCCGACACATCCAGAATGCAGTGCTTCCCCTGCTGTTAGGTTTAGATTGGTAGAGATGTTTTGTTACATAATACCAGACACTTTTGGATTTTTGTATACAAGTAAGCCACATATTCATGAAGGGTTGATTTTGGTTCTTGGAATGCTTCAAACTAATAATTTGGTAGACCATTAATTAGAAATATCTGCTTTCAGATTTTGCAGGAAACCCAACATGCCTCCGGTTATATCTTAAATACACCAAACCCAAACCAGTGACTGAATACTGAGAAACACAAACCCCATTGCTTACCCTCTCAGCCACAGTTCTGACAGACAAGATGCTCGTCCCATAGAGGTTTTCATTGAACTGGCCAGCCTCAATGAATTTATTATCCTGAATGTCTTTCTCCATTTGCTCTCGCGAGCCCACAAAGTGGTAGTCCTGGCCGTCCATCTCGTTCTCTCGCCTCGGACGGGTCGTATCTGCAGAAGGGAATGAAACAAATCTATTGTCATCACTGCTGTTGTGTGTAGTTGTATTGTTTGGTTGCGTTTGTTTTGTTGTAAACTCACGGGGTACGCAGGAGCCAAACTTGTGGGGAAACTCGGAGATGAGGTCATCGTTTACTCTGTCTTTCATTGGGCCCAGTATGATCACAGGCCTTGTGTAGTGGACTGCATTGGAGATAAATGTGGGGTGGGAATGCATTTAGAAACTTACAATGTAAAGTTTGACTTATGCTGTTAGTTTTATTTTTATTTTGTAGAAGTGAATCACTCACTTTCCTGTCGAATGACTGGCTCGTAGGAAAGAATCGTGTCCTCCTGTCCCTCTGTAATAAAAACACACAGTCATCAGAAAGCTTCAAGAAGCACAAAAATAGGTGTAATGTCTGATTAAACACCAAGAGGAATATCAATTTACAGATGTCATTTCACAGGTAAATGTAAGAACATCTACCATGTTATTCAATCATCTATGTGGGCAGTGTAAAACAAACCATGAGAAATTAAGGTGACTCACTCGAACTGCTTTCACTGTCACTTGTGTTGGATGTCAGGCATTCTGCAAAAGCACAAGAGCGAGTTACAGATCATTTAAAAAAAAAAACCAGCCTTAGGAAAAAAAAAAAAAAAAAAAGAGCCCTGTTTCTCAACATCTAGGCCATTAAAAAAAGAGGATAAAGAAAGGAGAAGTCTTGTACGGGGCGGCAGCCATGCTCTCACAATATTAGGGAAGTGGGTTTTAGGGGCAAGCAATAGGAAATTAAGTGTTTCCTGTGACAATATCCCAAATGACCCGAAATCCCTGGCCAATGTTTCCTATTGCTAGATCTGTGCCTGTGGCAGCGGATCTCATATCAGGGAAAAGACAAAGAAAACATACAGGCGTTGTGCCGTCCACAGGGTGGAGGCAGGAGCTGGCTGACTCAGGGGAACTGGAGGGAAAAAAAGTGTTTCCAACCAGGCGTAGCAACACTCTGCTCTGGTGACAGATATATATTCCAGCTCTGTGTGACCTTATCTGACAAAACTCTGCTAAACATTTATCGTAAAGACCCCATGAGACATTCAGAATAAGTGTAACGCTCACTCAGCCTCCCTTGGGAATGCATATTTCATATGTAGTGTGAATCTGAGTAGGCTTTTGTGCGTGTTGTGTGTAAGCAGGCACGTAGGTCTGTGTGTGTGTGTGTGTGTGTGTGTGTGTGTGTGTGTGTGTGTGTGTGTCACTCTAAACTAAATGTGTGTGGTTTAGCATTCCCAGCTGGGTCTGCAGTGACAAAGCATTTTTTTTCTCTGAGCTTGGGGGACAGTTGCTTGACACAGTACAACCACACACTTACTCAAACTCTTTGATCCATAAAAGTCATCGCTTAACCCTGGGAAGTCCTAGATGTCCCGACAGGTGAGAGCAGAAACCAAGAGAAGAGAGCAGACAGGAAGAAGAAGAGGTTAGTGAGAGTTGCGGGCAGAGAGGGAGAGGAGTGCTGTGTCGTGCTCGCCAGGCCCACTGACACATGGCGTTGTGCTGTGCTCATTAAGCCTGAGCCCCACTTTGTTCATAGTAAGCTACGCTCTTTCAATTACACTCCCCAATCCCATTAAAATGGGATTTTGACCTGTTAAGTGTTAAAGCTGCAGTCCAGTTAATGAGATTCTTGTTGTGGGTCAGTGACTGACTGGAGAATTGATCAGGACTTATACGAGGAGTAGCATCACAGTGTTAGAAGGCCTGTGTGTTAATGCAGCCAAGCCCTCACGCGTGCACAAACACACATATAGCTGGCAGCACACACTCCTCTGGAGCCCATTGACAGATGCACAGACACACCAGAGAGAAGCCCACACCTCCAGCCTGATGCTGGCTCTGCATGTGAGGCATCTCTCTGGGACAGTGAGAAAAAAGGGATGAGAGTGGTGCCGTCACACAAACCATCCCTGGAGGTGAGCGGAGAGATGAGAGTTGAGAGACAGAACTGAAGCATGAAGGGGATAGGATGAAGGAAAAAAAAGAAAAAAAAAAAAAAAAAAAAAAAAAAACCACCCCCTCGATCACACAGCTGGTACTCACGTTCAGACTCCACCAACTCCTGCACAATATTCTCCTTGCTCTTGTAAAACGGGAACTTGCGTGAGAGGTTGAAGCTTTTTTTGCGCTTTACTTTGACTGGCTGCTTGTCGATGTGTGGGTGAGAAGGAGGAGGGGGGGGGGGGGGCAACGAGAGGGTGAAAACAAAAACAGAATGGGTTTCAATGAGGGTACTCGACACCCATGCAAAAAATACAAATGAAATGTAAACAAACGATACACATCAATTAATGAAAATGAGAAGCAGGTAATGGGTGAAAATGAATGGCACATCAATGTGAAGGAAACAGGCTTCTGTTTACCAACTTAAAACATGTACCAATTTCATTAAATTGAATCTGCTCGCATTTTAGATGAGACAGACAACATTACAGCTGATTTATACTTCTGCAAATTACATCTGACGGATCAGCCTCTGACAAACGTGCAGACATTTTTTCTAGGAGCACATTTCTTAATATCACTGAGTGCATGAGCTGTGGAGGTTACGGGGACCTCTCATCTCCACGGAGCTCTCTGTGTAATCTATACAGTAATACGAGCGCTTTTTTTTTGTGCCCGCTTCAGTGAGCAGGTGCTGGTCTCTTTCCCACACTCAGGGGGAAGTAGGCCATCTCCCTGGGAGCCCAGCAGCAGCTCTGAAGACAGCCTCTCTGGCACCAGGGCAGCGAGCAGCTGGCCCTCTACACTTACCCTGTTGGACTCAATCATGCCTGTCCTGGCGTGGAACTTGACTGTTTTTAACCTGGCCCGCTCTTTCTTCTCCACTCTGGGGTGGGAAAAAAGGGGGGAAATAAGGTTAGAGTGGGCATGAATGGTAGTAGTCACATTAGTTCTGTCTGCATTAGCAGAGTGATTGTACCTTTTCTTGCTGGGAATGACCCCGATCTGCTCGCTCTCTCCATGTGGTGTGACCAGTCTCGCCTGCCACCACTCGTCATCAGAAGCATTGATGACATGGAGGATATCCCCATAAGAGAAGCTCAGGCCTTGGCTGGGCAGGCAGCTGTCCCTCGTTCGATCATAGTCAAACAAAGCTCTGCAAAAACAAAGGCTGCGGTTACTCTCCTTCCTTTTATCTGGAATTTGTGTGAAGAGATTCCAGATTCACCAAGATCAATTTACTACACACGTGGCACAAAATGGCAGCTTTGTTTACTTTTTTTTTTAATATTTCGCATAGCTTGCATTTGGGCTGTGACTTGACTTATTAACAATAGGTGACAATATAAAACCAAAGTCCTATTGTGTATGTTACAATAAAAACACATCATGGAAAGCAAGGTCACACAAACTGAACACACAAGTTGACATTTCTAAGTGCTGTTGCCACATACTTTTCACCACAATCATTCAGTGTTTATTGTTTGCCTGAGTGCGTCACTATCTTGTCAGACAGGTAAACCCAGAGTCCTTTCTAAAAGGTATTTTAGTTTACTTTACCCAGAAGCTTAGAGTACATCTACAGGCCATAAACCACATTCCAGTATCAAGGTTAGGGCAACGTAAAGTATTTCCAAGAACTGAAACATTCATGATGCAATCGAGTGGAATCTTAACTTCTGCTGCACTTGACAGGGAAACTTATGTAAGACCTGTCACCATAGGAAACAATTACTATAAACAATAGTATTGTTATTAGTTTAAGTCCATTTTATGGCACTGAATCAATAGCATGATAATGCAAGTCTACCCTTTCCAAGAGCAATTCACTTTTAATTCTTAAGTATATTCACATTTTGTCAAATGTTTAAATAAAATAAAATAAACCACACAACCTAAACAATTATCCAAATGCGCTCTTAAGATAAGATAATCCTTTATTAGTCCCGCAGCGGGGAAATTTGCTTTCCGTTTACAAAATTGCTGCATTTCTGTGCATTGCTAAGTCTTATAAATTTTAGGAAAAACCCTGCTGTTCATGCTAGCATCATGTTGGCTAAAATATTGGTGACATTCATATGTAAACAAACCTGTAAACACAACTGACAAATTCGAAGTCAGCAAAAGTGGTAGAGGCCACGTCGATATACTGAACAATAAGTTGATAACGTAATTATTCTCATAGGCCTAACAAGTGAACTTTAACTCTGATTACCAACCTCAACCATTTTACAGCACCTTATCACACTTACAGAGCGTTTCAGAGAGAGTGTAAGCTCATGTGACACTGTTTTCTTTTGTTTCGGTTTTTTTTTGAGAACACCTTAGAGGTTTAACGCCTCCACATTCCTGAGGCTGGGCTGGGAGGACATGGCGGCTCCTGCATCAGCCGGCTAGCTAGACAGCTTTTCCAACATAACTGTGGGCTTAGTCACCCGCACAGGAGCAGGCTAGGCTCTACATGCCTCATAGGAGGCTGCCTATAGGAGAGGCATGAGTCAGATTGTTAACACTCCTCTCTATAGTGGGGGTCCAATGAGATAACACCTTTATACTTTTGATATATCCCAGTAAGGTCCACGGCTGTTGAACCTAGCCTAAATCAATCTAGTAATGTAGCCATTAGGCTTAGGTCAAGTGAAGCGTATTAGTGCTTCGGCAGAAAATATGGTGAAGTACTAGGACTGTGGAGTTACATCACACAGTCCTTTCACCTTGACCCCTGTAAGCCCTCTGTGACTCGCTGCTTTTGTGTGAGCAGGGCGATGTCACCTGTTTTAATTCCTAAATAAGCCTCCATCCAGATTGGCAACCGGCCCAACGTGTCATAACACGGGTCACTCTGCATTACGCAAAGCAGAGTCAATGTCATATGTGGCATCAAAACAACAACAGGGGTTGCCTGTCCATCGCTTTATGATGGTGCTGAATTGTATCAACCCGATGGCCTGAATTATTTGTTACCCTACAAAAAGCTCAGTGTGAAGGATCATGTGTTTTGTAATGATACGTCATGCTGCTGAACTGACAGTGGGGCTGCATGTTGACAACATGTGCTTTCAGGCTTTCTTCTCCCCCACAGGCAGGGAGAAGTTCATTATGCAAGAGTGGCTATTTTGACTACAGATCTTAGAAAATATGTCGCGAGTGCAGGCACGACCGTGTGTGTGTGTGTGTGTGTGTGTGTGTGTGTGTGTGTGTGTGTGTGTGTGTGTGTGTGTGTGTGTGTGTGTGTGTGTGTGTGTGCTGCAGCTTTACCTGACATAGAGGGAGCGTTTCTCACTAGTGCGCAGGGAGCCTGATCCTGAGCTCATGCTGCTGTTCATCATCTGCTCCCTCAGGTCGTGGATCTTGGACTCGAAGCGGCTATACTCTGCATTGGAGGGAATCAAACAAAACACACTGTGTCAAAAATAAAGTTGATAAACCCAAGGTGAAGGTGGCATTGAAGATGTCTAATAAAGAGGCCAAACGAGTGTTGGGCCCTGCTTTCTTGTTTCACTGGAAAACTGTTTGCAATCTCTGTGTCTCAGTTGGCGCTGCAGAGAGCTGGAGTGAACGGAGGAAAGGTTCAGCGAATCCTTAGGCTGATTAATGACCCCAGGAACAGATGGTTTATCACAGATCTGCCTTACACATCCAGTAATGTCTCATGTCAGGTAATTAATTACACAGATTAATTAAGTTCAACATGGGCTCTTTAGTGTGGTTAAAAAAAGCGTAGGCCTCCACCAATTTCAAATGCATGACCATTTGTCATAGGTGTGTAAATCCAGTTGCTGCTCTGGAGCACAGGGATGATGTATGAATCCACCTGGACCTCCTCATTAAGAATGCTCTCATTAGCCTGCTGTGCAGGGCGAGCTCTGTGCCCAGGCTGCTGGAACAAGGTAGGCAACCGCACCACACGGCACACAGTTAGATAAACAGACCGGCAGATGCAGCTAGAAAAACAAGTGGACTAGGTCGCTCATGTGATCACACAAAAGGAGGAGTTGGAAACACATAAAAGCAGCCGTGTGAGCAACCAACATTGTCACATATCTTAATGTTAAAACATGATTTACACTGCTGATGAAAGAGAAGTAATCGCCGTTACAATTAATAAGTGTTTATGTTTCATGTTGTACAGCTCTGCCCAGGAAGTATACAAAAAACATAGAATCAAGTTAATGGCACCTAACAACGAACCCTAATCTCAAATGAAACAACATATCTATGTCTTGATCACAATTAGCCCATATAAAGAACCGGTGAGAGAGAATACAGTTCAAATCTATTCCACATATCTCTTTTACTGCCGTGCCCTCAGGAGTCGACTCCTACCTTACAGCTTAATCATCCATAGCTGGCAACACTTCCTGTAACGTGAACAACCAGAGATCAAAGTCCAGATTCTGTCGAACAAGCCTTCAAGTAGCCTTGAAAAATAAACGCCCATCCCTAAAATGCTGGTTTAACAGAAGTTAGTCCAAGCTCCCGGGGATAAAAATTCTGAACAGGTGCAAAAACAATCTCTAGGTCGCTGAACTCCGACCACCTGCCGAAACCTAAAGCATTCAAAGGCAAACACACATCCTGCCGCGGGCCTAGCGCCAGCTCTCCACCCCGGTCTCTTCTCAAAGGGTTAACAATACAATACAGGGTGACGCTGCAAGGTGAGGTAACCAGACACCGCCTGACTGCCTGTAACCAGGAGCAACGTCCTAGCACTCATAGCACAGCGACAGCACACGCGGAAACAGCCATTCAGACAAGTCCACTTGGCTCTCAGGCACGGGAGACATGAGAGAATGGCAGCCTGGGAGAGGAGGGGTTTAAGGGACAATATAAAGAGTAGCTAGGTAGAGAGAGCTGTCTTAATGGCCAACTCGAAAACAACACCAACCTGAAGGGCCGGCTGGGAGCTGTGCCGGTGAGGTAACACTAGAAGTAGTGCAGGTGGAAAGAGCTAAATGCTTGGCTTGTTCCCATTCTTAATGTCCAAATGATTAATCTCACACATTCAAGAGGAGCAGGAGGAGCACTGAACTACAAACAGCTTTAAGCCTCTGTTGGGAGTTAGGGCGGGAATCATGAGCCAAACCATAAATTGCTACCGCGCCTCGTTGTTAATGACAACATCAGCATACCCGCAATCCTGCAACACAATTATCTACGTGCAGTAGATCACAATGTTGGTGTAACAACAGTAGGGAAACACAATAATCAATCTCTAAATTTATCTGCAGGCACCTTTAAAATGAAGTGCTTTCAGTTTCCAGTAATTTTAAATGATGTGAAACAGTAAAGGAAGTTAATACCTGTTACACAGAAGAGGAAGGATACTCCCAGTACTTAACAGAAAGCACTGTGATACTGGAGAATGAGTATCACAACAGAGCCACAGGAGATCAAAACATTATCCTGAAACCTAATACAAATCCAATTCACAACTGTAACAGCAGCATTAAGTGCTCAGATCACTCACAAGAAGTGAGGCAAATTTAAGCAATTTCCTTAACAGACTGCTTTTAAAAGTCACTTAAAATGTGTATTTCCATTCATCTATCTAATAAAAATTAATAAAAGGTTAAAAAATACTTTGAGTCTTTGACTCTGAAATGAAATAAACACCTGTATATTATTTGAGTCATAATATAAAAGTCACCACAAAAAAAAGGTAGTGCCATCCATCCAAATTGCTGCTCCCACTCTGCCTGCCGTTACATAACAAATGGATGAACAAAACTGAGACAGTAAAACATAATTCTGCGCAACTTGTATTGAATAGAGCATGTATTTAACAGACATGCAGAACACTCAAATCTTAACCCCATTCTTGTATCAATGATTAGGGCTGTAATAGCAGCAAATGCTTATTTAAAGTAGAAATAAGCCAAATTATCTGATGACACCAACAGCAAGTGTTACAGATTGTTATAAAAACATAACAATATCTACCCAGTTAGGAATCAGCCATATTTGCAATTGTATCAATACATTCTTGACTGATCCGAGTCTTTACAGAGATCAACCCGACATCAATTATTCATTAACATCACTACTCTCAAGCAACGCGCTGACATGCAGTGGAACGGGAGTCCACAATTGTTAACGTTACAACTTTGTCCCTTAAAGCACTTAATACACAAGAGCTAGCCTTTATTTTTAGGAGTGACCCACAGGAAGAAAAGACAGCTAATAGAAACTGGGACTATTCTGTATCACTCACTCCCACTGCGTGTCCTCATTAGTCTTACAGCTTTTTTATTTTGGGGGGCGGTCACTTCTCTTTTGATCCAGTTATGCAACACAGCAGGCATGTACTTGTAATGCGAGAGTGTGTTATGTTCTCGGGGATAGTCGAGCCAGTGCAGACACACACCCCCTCCCCAATAATATACCGCAAGAGGAACATGTAGACCCTGGCTTAAATATTTCCTACATGCAGACCGGTGTGAGTTTGTTGAGGGGCCATTGAGTTTAACATTTCCTCCACGGCTCTCCTCCCATTTCCTACATGCAAAGATTTTTGTGTAATTACACTCTTTGACAGTTAGGCAAGGCAGTGTGTGGATATACACCCCACACTTCCATTCCTTCCAGCTGAATGTGAGTTAAAGACTTGGTGATGCTCCAGTAAGCCACTGAGAGTCAGGGCGGCCTCCTGCTGCAGCCTGTGTGCTCTGCTGGGGCTTCTTGTAGTCTTCAGTGCTGGCCTTCCATCAGAGATCTTTAGACGCCCTGGCCCCCGGCCCCCGAGAATACTCTGCAGGCAGCTTGCCATGCATAAACCAGCATTCACCCTCCACTTCCTCCCCCTGACTGACTGTCCTTGTACATCTCACTGGGGGGTTCCTCCTGCTCCAAACTCAAACGAACGACATGTCACACACCGCTTTAGGATGCCAGCAGAATTACTGGCGACAGATCTCTCAGGTCACCAGCGGAGATGCAGGAAGTCAATCATTTGCCAGCACTCGGCTCGTGTGTTTTGAGCAGTTAGGCATTGTACACAAACAGATAAGTGTCCTTCACTGGGTTACAAAGGGGGCGCAGAGCTGAAAGCATGATTTGGTATGGAAAACAAAGGTTCCCTTCAGCTAACCACATCGTTATTCAAGATGCTGCCTGATTGGTCTGGCATGCAAGACCACATTAACTCACATGGGCAAGAATACAGCATTACAATCAGTATTCTGTAGCAGAAGGAAAACCTATAACCGCCATTCTGTCAATGTTAATCTAAGCCTGTGTCTTTGCTAAACGTAGCCCAGTGCCAATTCACTGATCCTGTTCCAACTCACTTTCCATGACCTTGGAGAGTTATTGTACATTTAAGGCTTGTGTCTTATTTAAAAAGGGAGTGGAGTGTAAAGTGAGTGCATGCTACAACTTATGCCCCTTCACATTCCTGTCATAGTCCAACCTGAGAGCTCAGCCTAGGTCTAAAGCTCACAATATCCTTTCCATTGTTGTTGCAGCATTACTGTAGCATGCACACGCATAAAATTACAAAAACAGAGGAAAAACGAAGCCACCAAAGTAGCTATTAAACGCAAAGCCAATCCACAATGAACGATTACAAAGAAAGAGTGGTGCCCTTTAGCGAAATAAGCTCACAGGCTCACCAACATATACAATCTGCTTTAGTCATCATGAAAATGGACTATGTAGTCAACCACTCCAAAGTCCAGTGTAGCAAACAGAACTTGATTGTGAAGAGCTGAAGTCACAGGTGGAGTCACTGTCACCACTAAGCTGACAAACACCTGTTTGAACACCTGAACACACCTCTGTGTCCCCACCTAGAAACTGTTCAAAGTAGATGCATAAATCATGCAGCATATCACAACATTAAAGATACTTAAACTGGCCTCAAGCACGAAATGAAGTCATAAAAACAATGCAATGACAATGTTTACCATAGAAGAGGCTGCATAGAGTACAGTAGGGGTGAGGCTGTCACATGCATCTCACACAACTCACTTTCATTTCTTTGAAACCCGACTCTAGTGTCTCTGAGAGGAAGGTAAACTCGTGTTTTATGCTGTAATGTTACTAAAGCTGCAGCCAGGAAGCTCAACACACTGACATTACCCTCTACAAAGTAACCTGTTACCTCTCCTACGCTTTGTTCCTGCTTCCTGAGTGTCACTGCTCTCCTGCGACGTCTCCTCCTCAGTCACATGAAACCCTGGCTATTATTTCGCCCGGTCACTCGGGAGTTTCATGCGGCTTCTGCTCGGCTGCTGTTGTAGTCGAGCCCATCCCCCATCCGCTCAAAAGCTGGTAGACAGATAACAGTCGGAAGTTTTTTTGTTGTTGTCTCTTCTCCGTTTTGCAACCAAAACTCTCCTTCTGGCGTCGTCGCAGCTTTAAATGTCCCCTCTTTCCATTTGGTGCTGGTGGGGGTCGTGGGGGGTTTGTGACCACGAGCAGCGCGGCTCGGAGGTTTGAACAGGAAGGACAACAGCGGCTCGTTTGCCCGCCTTGGCTCGACGCTTCAACCCGCTAACCTCCGCCGACACAAGCGCCGCCCCTGAACCTGAATACTTCCTCCAGGGAGAGCCTCGCAGGAGCGCTGCTCAGGCACCCACCGCCAACATGTATTTATTTATTGCAACATTTAAATGGTATTCCTTGTGATTTTTTTTTTTTTAATGGCTTAATTAAAAGCAGCAGAGGCAAAGATATCCTGAGTTTTTTTGTTTTTTTTCCTGGTATGAGCCAATAAACTAAGCACTGGATCCTACGTTTCCCACAATGCATAGCGACGGTCTTGCTTTTAAAGGAATACAGGTAGTTTACACAGTAAGAGTAAGACAAGAGAGAGTACCAAGAGAGGAGTGTTACCAGTCCAGCTACCTGCAGCAGCTGATTAGCTTAGCTTAGCACAATGACTGGAAACAAAGGGAAACAGCTAGCCTGGCTCTGCCCAAAGACTAAAACAATCTTCCTACTGGCGCCTCTTCTTACAAAATGATGAAGTGTGTATGCAGACATTTATGCATAAGAGTGATATTGATGCATTTAATGCTGGAAAAGAAAATATCACTTCCTTTAAAGTTTGCAATGCAGGTGTTCTGTCATACAAGTATAGTCTCCAAGCCCAAGCGATAACCCTGATGACATCATCTGGGTGATTTTCTCAGACCAAAGAAAGCTTCCTAATTTCTCTCTGATTTTGATAAAATCAGCATACAGTCTCTTTAATACGCTGCAAGAACAACATTGGATTACCAAACAGACAAAATGGGCAACTTCAGAGCCTGCAAGGCTCTTCAAATCCCAGGGTCACTGTAGGTCAGTTGGTTTTGGTAATTTGATTAATTGGTAATTTTGTGACCATGTCTTAAAATGGATCCTGTATCAAAATCTAGTTATATGAGCTGTATTATGTTATTTTCTATTCAGCTCACATTCAAATAAAATTGTGTGAAATCAAATGACCACAAACAAAAATAAATTAAGTATTATTTAAGCATATAAGTACATGCTGGAACTTGTAGGTGACGTAGCACAGATAGCAATACATGGGGGTCATTTTGGGCCAAATGACAAAAAAATCTGTAGCTAACAGGCTAATCTGGCTCAAGAATACTTTTGGTTGTTTGATGATAACTCTTACTAATACAGTCAATCAAAACTGCTTTCAATACCCTTTATGGCACAATACCATGCAGTGTGAATGTGTGATATGAGACAGTATGGCCTCACCTTCAGGCCTGTACTGAGCTATGATGGTGACAGTCTGTCCAGCTCTCTTCAGTGCTGCGGCCGCCTGCTCATGTGTGGCATTCCTCAGGTTCACTCCATTCACCTGCACAAAACCACACAGACACCAACATTTTTAAGCAAGAAAACCAGGTGTAGATCCTAAAGGTGTGCCGCTTGTCTAATTGTGTAGTTCTGAAGAGGAAACAAGTCTAGCTGGATGGAGCAGAGCTTATCCTCAAGCTGGATGCTTTAAGTCCAGCCTGTAGAGATAAGATCTCTACAGGGATCTTATCTCTCTCTACAAGATAGGACTTTTACTGAAAGACAATACCACTTATTTTGAAAAACATTTTGTATTATATTTTCAAAATACAGTACAAGCAGCATTAAAATAAAAACACATATTTAGAGCAACACTGGGTTCTGAAAAGGTTAAGAGGTATTAGATACAAGTTAAGGGATATAAATATGTAAAACATTGAATACTTTATTGATTGACAGAATTGTCTTGTCTGGCGGATCACAGCTCAGCTCCCTCTGACTTATTATGGATTTAATGTTATGCTCAAGGACATTCCAGCATGGCAGATGTTTGCTGGCTTTCTAAACACTAGGCTACCTTAATTCTACCATCAGTATTCTGACAATGAGAGTTGGCTGAACTGCCTTAAACTTGTTACAGTTGTTGGTTTGGGTAAACGTAAAGCTTGAGTTTGAGATACTGACCGAGAGAATCCGGTCGCCCCGCCTCAGCTCGCCGCTCAGGTCAGCCGGCCCTCCTGCCAGGATGAAGCTGACAAAGATGCCTTCTCCATCCTCGCCGCCAACGATGTTGAAGCCCAGGCCTGTGGAGCCCTTGTGCAGCAACACCTTCCTCGGCTCCCTGCCAAAAAAGAGCGACAGCGTCAGGGTGAAGGGCAGGACAGAGAGCAAAGAAGAGATGGCGAGAGAAGAGAGATATGACCAAAACTAAAATAGGAACAGCATCAAGAGAGGCTGTTACAAACAACAGCCATCTTCTATTGTGTGTGATGCCAAAATGTCGAGTGCTGCAAGCCGTAGGCCTGCAGATCTCTTTGTAGATACACTCTGTATATATTTAAAAGTGTGTGCTTTTAATAGAACATTTAAATGATGAATCTACAGGAATCATGTAGTGATCACAATGCTAATATAGATATTGTGGATTACATTGATAACACTGCAAACCGTTTTGCATTACATACAATGAATGCAATAAAACAAGCAGCAACACGATTGGATCCAAATGCATATTATCTGCTAGAACTTTCTGCTTTGCATGGTAATCTCATGGAAACGCTCACACGTGTACACATTTAAACACCCACTCATTAATGTGCGCAGACACAACGAGCCACCTCCTGCTCAACAGACCCGCTCTGCTTTAGCTTTAGCCACTATGACTCATCCTCGGGCAGGCTATCCAGACGGCCTCAGTTTTAAGATGCGAGAGAGGCCAAACCGCTGCAATGGTCCAGCAAAAGCCCTCTGAGAACACACTTCACACGAGTGCAAACACACGCACACACACACACTCTAGGAAGCCCAGCGTTGGCCTTACACAAACACATGCACACAAACTTTATATTCAAACGCACACATAAACTTACATGCACGCACGTACAAAGCATACGCACCCACAGAGACACACACAGTTTCCACTCTTTAACAGAAAAAACACAGCATGGTTCCCATTAGTGGTCTTCTCTTGCAGTACTCAGCCTGCAGTGTACAGGAACAATTCCTACTCAATCCCTAATGGCTGCGCTCTAACTTGCTATTAAGATCATTTTCCCATCAATGGCAGCCGAGGCAGCATTCCAGACTTTCAGGATCATACCCATGACTGATTGGAAAAACTAAAAGCGTTGATTACTCCACTAAAATAAATTAAAAGCATCGGAAAGTCCTCAGTAGTAAATCGGTGCCAACAGGAAGACTTCAGGAAGTTTAACCAGACTGTTTAAGTGTATTCATTTGATTGACTGAACTTGGATACAGATGATATTTTTTAAGACCACTAGATAAGATTAAAAGCAACATAGTGAGTCTGAGTCTGCTGGATTCATAACGAGTAGTGTTTCTACAAGGCAGAATCAGGGATGGATTCAATCTGATTGAACTGACAAAGCATAAAACATTCTTGCTTTTTTTCCTAAAGCCTTTTAGATCTTTTTTTGTATAAGAGATGAAAAGCTAAACTAAAAGAAATACATGTGGCATGTGCCTTGAAATATGCTGACTTGCCTTCAAACAAGTCAAGCTTAAAATAACCTCGCTCTCCATTTTAGGCTTTTCATCCCAATCTCGACGAGGCTCACAGATCTTCATGGTTACCTTAGGTTCCGGGAATGGTGCTTGCTTCGGAAAGAGCATTTCCTAACAGTGCGTTCGGGCAGGTTCTTCACCATCGACATGGAAGATGAGATGTTGACTGTGAACATGGTGGCTATGGCACATCAACCTTTACTCCTCGACCCCTCCTTCCTGTCTGGGCCCTTCCACTGAGAGCGAGTGGCTACAAGTTTAGAAGCTCCTGTGTTCGGAGCCTGGTGTTCCCTATCTCAGCAGCTCCTCTTTGGCCTGTCACTAACCCCCTCTCCTCATCACCAACAGCAAGGCTAGACTGAACATTTAACCCATACGCTCCCACGAGAATCATATTTGTTCAATTCTAAGAGAAGAGGGAGAAAATCCCCCCTCACTCATATCTGGAATAACCAGGACTGCATTACATCAAGAGCATCAGGACTTGGCGGATGAGTCAAACTGGTTATCCAAGTTTGATCCCCTTTTACACCGTGCTGTCCCCCTTGTTTCTGCCCCCCTAAATACAGCACACCAGCATTCCTGTCTGTCAGCCCTGGTCCCCTAGAGAAAAGGCAGACAGATTCCCAGAAGCTCCTTGATAATTTGTCAGTGTAAACAAACTGAGGAACTTATGAACTGTCTTTCAGGGCTTTTGATTTTGACGACCCCACATTTTGTGACCTGGCTGGACGCGGAGGCTCACGGGAAAAATAATGTGCAGACTACTGTTGAATATTTGAACATGTAAGGCCGGCAACGTTCTATAATCTTACGTTCGGTGCAGTGTGCATGTGTGTTTTTCTTCATACACAGTTTGTCCATAGGATGTGAATCGCCTGGACATTCTCATGGAAAAATGGGAGCGAATACCTACAGTTTGCAATGCAGGGATCAAGTCCTCCCTCCCTATCACAAGACCTGCCCCCCCCCCCCCCTTGTCTTTTCATCCATGCCAGGAATGTAAACAGTTAGAGCGGTAACAACCCTTTCTCTCTGCCCAGCCGTTTCTCCTGCGACTCTTTTCTCTAATTCAACTCCCCTCCCGCCGTTATATTTTCCCTGTCTGCTTCAGGGTCGGTCGCAGCTCAATCCTAAAGCTGTGAATGGATATCTGGGCTGCGGGGTTCAGCGGGTCATGCTGCCCTGGACTCAGTAATTGGCTCTGCTTGGCTGATTAATGGTGGACACTGCAGATGGACGCAATTTTCCACAGAAAGGCACTACCTCTCGAGGCACTTTATCTCTCGCTCCCCCCCCCAATGGATCACATCAGCTTACGAATAGAAATTTGTACTGCTAAAATTAAAATGATGCTTTGTCTTTGTCTTTCTTTCACTGCTTAAATTTCATCCATGTATTTTCTGTGGCTAGCTCCTCTTCATGGCCTGCTTTTTTCTTCTCCTTTGACATAGGGAAAAAATGATTCACTGCTAAGGTGATAGATATTTCCTGCTTATCGCTGTGAGTAACAATAAAAGTGGAGCGATGAATGATTAACACCTAAGATGAGTACTCTGCTGCTACTCTGATTTATTTGATTTAAAACTCCCCTTTTTGCTTTTGCAGGTTTTGAAATAATACTTCATAAAAGGTAAAAGCATTCCTTGTTATTGATGACTGAATGTTTGTGCTGACCAGTCAAAGGTTTTGTGTTTGTGCGTGTGCATGAGACACATACAGTTACTGATAGCTCACCTGCTGCTGCAGTCCACAGGCTCCTGTATTTACGTAAGCGGCGCCTGAACAAAGCAGCCTAACTAGAAGCATTGTTGTGAATATCTAACAACTGCGGTCCTGATAGGACCAGCAGAGGGGAGCTGCTTGTTTAGTGATTGTGCACACTGTCACCACTGCACACAAGTGTGTTTACACCAAACATGCATATTAAAACACAGAGGTTTTATCTCTTATTGCATTGACAGAGACAAGGATGTACATTACTGACATCTCTCCAGAAGAATGGGGTAATATCAGATGGAGGAGGGGGAGGACGTGTCTGTGATGACACCACTGAGGGGGATGTGCAGATGGGCAGAGGGCCGATACAAGCTCTGACTCATTCCTCACAACCAGCCTGCTCCATTTCTGCGGAAGCCTGTGCTTACTACAGCATCCATCTAAAATAACCCCTCTCCGCCAGAGCCAATGGGGAAGCTGCCTGAGCTGGAGGGAGGTGTCTGCTATCTGTCCGTCAGTGTGATGGAGCGGGATGCTCATCGGCTGTGATTGGGATCAAGTCGGTTGTCGGCCATGATGTCCTCCGAGACATTCGTTTCTGATTATGCAGTGGACATGACACACAAACCCACTAGGGACAAACAGGTGCACGCATGGTCACAGTATGTAGGCCATCTTAATTTGCAGATTGCAGAAACCGCTGTCTGGTGTGCAGGATGTATACCCACAGGTATGTGCCCAGTGTCACAATTTTGCATTGCACTTAAGGCGCGTGCGTCTGCGTGTGTGCTCCTATGTGTCAGCACATTATGAGTCTCAGTGTACAGTATGTATGTGTGATTGGTGCTGGCAGCATTGGTGATGAGAAGGGTAAGACCTGAGTGCATGGCCTGGTTTTTTCCAGTGTGCAGATGAATCATGACAGCTGCAGGACTGTCTGCTGCTACTGGTCCGCTGGCCAGTACAGATCAGGCTCTTACTCCCCCGTTGCATTTATGGTAACAGCAAGGCTGGGTGTTTATATTTACATGCATAGAGCAGCAGGCAAAACATTCCAACAAATATTTGTGTTGGGTGGCTCCAGTCAGCCCCCCTATCCTCCTGTACTGTTCTTTAAACACATCAACCTGTGTTTAGCTAAAACCAAACAGCAACACCATAATCGGTCATTTTCTCTCTCACAAACACACACACACACACCCACACACACATACAGGAAAACACATATTGGCAAAAAATGGCATAAATGTCACATAATATAAGCTACTTTCAACACAAGCACACTACATAAAAGCAATGGTTCACACACACAAAGACCAGGGCATTCATCCATGAGGTGAAGCTAAAAGGGCAAGACTGTGGATGTAATGTAATAAATATGATGAAATAAATAAGATAAACTAAAATCAACAAACAGGAGGCCTTTTGCACATTTGGTAATGCTTAACACATTGCCATAAATGTCATGTATATTATTGTCCTCAGCAGTAACCAGCAGTGAAAGTAGCTTGGCCCGAGATAGAGGCTTAGTTTCGTCGATGCCTCCTGACAGATGGAATTGAGCAGCTTGTGGGAGCGTGAAGCCCTTTCGGCTGCTCTCCCGTGGAGATGTGTTTGTGAGGAGCAGGTACGACTCCATTTTAAACTGCAATACACAGGGCCCTATTGTTTTTAGATTCATAGATGTGAGCAGATTAGTCGTAAATTGATGGAAAAATAACAACTGCGGGGCAGACCTTTGAAATTATGAAAAGTATATAAACAAACAAACACACAAAGGGCAAGAAATAATAAGCTAATGTCTTATAAAACGTTTCGGCTCTACAGTCACTTTGCTTTTACAGTATTTAGTTTTTAACAACTCATGTGAGTGTGATATGAGTCAAAAATTGAGTGTTTCATCCACACATAAAAACGCAGCAACATACTCAGCGTAACAACACACAAAGCAGCAAAGACGTGAGGTTAGAAAACACACAAACATGCAAACACAGAGACACAGAAAGCTAAAAGAAGTTATTTGCCAATCGTTCTCCTCTCTGTCTCTTTCTTCTGCTTGTGTGGCAAAACATACCACCTGTGAGGTTGTGGTCCCTCTTTGGCCCTACTCCTGTCTGATGCCAGATCCAGGTGCTAAGCTACATAGAGGAGGGTTAGCTAAGCGACGCGTGATGGACTAGGTTAGTACCTGCCAGAGAAGGGGAGTGGGCCTTGGCACAAGGGAGCAGGGGAAGGACAGAAGCCTCTGTAGAGGGCCTGGGGCACCTTGATGTCCCCAGGTTTGTGGATGACACTGTAAATAGGTTCAGCCCTGCTGTGGGGGTACAGGAATCACAGTGAACGGGACACAAGTGCAGGACACAAATAAAGCACATATACCAACAGAGATGCGACAAATGCACATACAAGTCATGTAGACAGCTTGTACAAGGACATTACAGGGCCACATAACGAACACTCATCCAGTAACACATTCACTCCACGGCACACAGACACTCATAAACGCCTGCATGCAGTCACGCGCACAAACACAGAAGGAATACAGCCTTCTCCCCCCTGAGCTGTGGGTTAAGATGACTCAAGGCCTTGTGGGGCACTCCAATCAAGCCTCTATGAATGCTACTTCTGATCCAGTACTTGGATATGAGGTCGAAGGTTAAAACACAGTCATAACAAGTACAAGAAGTGACAAGAGGCCTCTCTGCAAAGTATCTGGTCAGCACACAGCCACCACACACTACCAAGCTGTAATACAGAATGCACCACCAGGGCCCTGATGAGCTGGAAATTGTAAACAAAGCATTGTATTCCTTCATGAAACACTTCAGAAGATCAATTATGTAGATGTTGTGTTAAATAAACCACACCATGACAACACCTTTAGAACCGCAACAAAATGGAGGCAAAGAGAAATCCATGGAAACTGAAAATTAACTGATTCAAAAACGGATTAATATAATCTCACACAATTTACTTCCCAAGCAATGAGTCTTCACTTACTACTACTACAACAAAAAAGACCTTAAGTTGATTTCCACAAGCAATCATTCACATTTACACTCACAGAGCCTGTATGTAATGTAATGTATGAGAGGAGAGTCAGTCATAAAAGGAACCGGTCTGTAACTTACCTTGTGAAGTCTTCCTCCCCCAGCATGTGTGGAGGAACTGGCGAGTACCTGGACGGGGTGACCTGGGGCGGGGGGGTACACTGGCTTGGGCTCCATTGCCCCCATGTAGTTGTGGCCTACGTGGTTGTCCACCATGGTGGGGAAGGCTGGAGGGAGGGCCAGGCCAATAGGGGGAAAGAAAGAATGATTACAACACAGGCACAAGAGCAGAGCTGCATAAGACGCAGACAAACTGTGAATGTGGCAACAGTTAAGCCTGATTTTCTAAACCACTCTACTTGGAGGTAAAGAAAAAACAAAAAAACAAGTGCACCTGAATTTGCCTTCATTTTCTTCTTGTGTTTCTTACCCTTCTTTTTAGCAATGTTTTCCCGCTTTAAGATCTTCACTTCAACTTGTCGAGAACAATGATTATTAGTAGCAATAAGAATGGTGGGCAAAACTGCAAAAATAGGACCCAGGTTGTATGAAACCAAAGTTCTAATGAAATTAAGGAAATTTGGTTTTTATACACGTATCATGTCTTGTCTCTGTTCTCTGTCTGTGCTTATCATTACACAATAGGCAACCAGCGCTGACTAATGTACAGTATTAACAGATATGTTTCAATAATCTAGACCTGATGTCTTAAATCTATAAATCCCCTTCTTAAACTAAGAGGAAAAATTAGGGATATTTTTTTGAAAAGTTGGAGAAGTACTTCTGCATGCACGCAAAAGACAGATCACCGGCATAAAACAATCTTTTCCCCTGAATTTTCATTCATGATTGAGGCAGCGGAGCATGATAAAACAAGCGTTTCCATTCCAGATCATCTGACCACGGGGTTATGCTGTCAGAGCGGGGTTAAGTCTGCATTAAGGGTGCACTTAAATCCTGCAAACCCTAACTGCAAACATGTAGAACATACAAAAAAAGCCCTGAAATAGCCCCTTCTAACACTAAATCACTGTTCTGTGGAAATTTGAGAAGCTGCAGCTCAAGATCGTGGGCTCTCATGAGCAGGTGGGATGTGAGAAACCATCCACACTCAGTGGGAGGCAGAGAACTGCGCTTGTTGTTGCTGTGGGTAGGATTATGTGTGTGTGTGTGTGTGTGTGTGTGTGTGTGTGTGTGTGTGTGTGTGTGTGTGTGTGTGCGTGTGTGCATTCACTACTTTCACTATGTGGGTGTCTGGGCATAGCAGTTTTGGGGAGAGAACAGTGATACAACACTAACATCTTTGACAAAGATAATCAGATGATTCCCAGAGTAAAATGCTCTAACATGGACCTTGACTTATAAATCATCTTAACCTCAGGTCAGACAGTTTGAATAAAATAACCTTCTCTTGTTTTGAAGCTGGCTGCTTATGGATAAATGAATGTAAAATGTACTTTGTGCCTTGGAGAGTGTGTAAACAGTGTTTTCACCGTGTGAAGCAACAAGATGAGGTAGATACGTACTGCTGGAGTAGTCCGGAGGGGCGTACATGTCGTTGAGGTGCACCGGTCCCGGCTTGGCCACCTTGAGGTAAACCATATCAGAGGTGTTCTTCAGCGCAGCCACTGCCTCCTCATGACGCACGTCCTGAAGCATGATGTTGTTCACCTGAATGTGACGATTGTCGTGAAAAAGAGAAGAGGAAAAATCAACACTTGGAACACCTCGTGTCTTTGCCGCGCTGTGACAACATCACGCATCACAACAGCAATCACACCAGCCAACACAATAATGAATCATAGCTTGGAGGTATTATGATATTTCAGTATATTTCAACAGCAGAGTGAAAAGGTTGGTGTGCTGCTCAGCGTTAACAGAGGTCAAATGCAGTAGGTAGAGGTTCTCAAGATGCTCTGAATTTCTGCAGTTTCTCTTTTAAGAAAAAAAAAACTCAGTGGAAATATACTGTCAGTCAAAAGTTTCTGAACACCTCATATATTATATTAAGCAAGGTTGTCTTTGTAAATAACTCGCAGTAAAGTCTTTGTGAACTGAGAAATGCTTGAGATTTTATATTGTTGCAAATTGCCTGGATCTTAATCGCTCTAATAAGCTTCTTGGGTACATTACATTATTACATTACAGTCATTTAGCAGACGCTTTTATCCAAAGCAGCTTACAATAAGTGTATTCAACATAGGTATTCAAGAGAACTACTAGTCACCAGAAGTCATAAGTGCATCTCCTTTCTTAAACAATCATCTAAAAGCATAAACCAGAGCAAAAGTATAGTGCAGAAGCAAATTAATACGAATGCAATAAGTGCAACAAACTGATACGAATACAATAAGTGCAACAAACTAATACGAATACAATAAGTGCTAAGAGGAAGGCTCAGGGTAGTACTTCTTGAAGAGGTGAGTTTTCAGCCTGCGTCAGGACAGCAGTATAGTTGATAGTATACAGTACATTTGCAAATGACACACTCAGTTTTCAACAGACTGCCAAACGTATCTGTGTTGTCTTTCCAGTATCTGGATGCCTTTTGATAAAGTAAGACACAAGACCACTCTGTCATGAACTTACATTTGACTGCCTTGTCTATTTTGTTAGTATTTTCTAATAAATTCCAAATGGGATTATTCATTTGAGTGTTTATTTCAATTGTTTATTTACTTCTATTTACCATAGCAGTTTGCAAAAATGATCTTATGCAGCTGTAGGAATTAGATTTTTAAAAAGCTAACAAAAAAATGCTAAATATAAAGTGTTTAAAAAGGTTTGACTAGTTTTGTATTTGTATTATAATAGTGTAAAATCATCAGTAAAGCAACGTGTTTGTAAATGCATTTTGTATTAATGAGAGCTCAGTGATGCAGCCTTGAACAAATGTAATATTTCTCACTATTATGACCAGCTGATGGGTCTTTTTATTGTCCCACTGCATGGCCTAAATGGTAGATTATCGATCACACTCAAAGTCGTGAACTGTTATGTGTGTTGTCTGTCTCGTTTAGCTTAATATGACGGATAGGGAGAGATAATGTAGTGTACTTATGTCCCATAACCATTCAGTCATCTACGTAAAGCACATACATGCCCAGCTGAAACAGTAGGAGTTTGAACAACATGAGCACATAAAATAGGTTCTCTTTGATTTGAATACTCAATATGTGACTGAGTCAGAAGGAGGCTCTTACAGCAAGCAGGCGGTCTCCAGTCTGCAGCCGTCCATCTTTTTGGGCAGCTCCTCCTTCTATGATCTTGGTGATATAGATGCTGTTGTCTCCTGGGATATGTTGGTTTCCGATCCCTCCAGCGATGCTGAATCCAAGCCCTGGTTGAGTAATACACACAGAAAGATACGTCTATAGCTGTACATAGAGTCACCTCTGATTTAACACATTTTTAGATGTATTCCATGCCTGGAGCTGCCTCCTCTATACTGAATACCTCACTTCTTGTGGTCTTTGTTTCCAAATTGAATGCCCATTATCCCTAAAACGTCTACAAATGTGTCTTTAATCAATCTGAAAACTGTGTAGTGGTCATTCAGCATTATTGCGAGAAGCTTGCGTGACAATGCAAATATATTTCTATGTTAGTGTGTGATAAGTGGGAAGTGTCTCCGACCTTTGGGTCCTTTCAGCAGGTTGACTTCCAGAATCGTCTCGGGTGGTGCCTGCCTCCGTCGGACCAGCAGCCGCACCACTGGCCCCGCCTCCTTCAGGGCTTCCACCGCCCGACTGTGAACCACCTCAGACACGTCCACATCGTTCACACGTAGCACACAGTCATTCACCCTGCGGAGGGAAACGTTGTTAATATATATCACACACATCACGCTGTCAGTTCGCCGATGCACGTAAAAAAAAGCTCTCCATATGATCACTTTTGCATGTTTCAGGCTTTGGTTTTGCAGTGAATCATAACTTTGAGGAAACACAGAGAGCCTGGGGGCAGAGGACTGTAGAGACTCTGCCTCCCACACAGCCCTGGCTGGCGGGACACGGTGGTGGTGAGCTTTAAAGAGGAGAGTGGGGAGGTTAGAGTAGAGTGAGGACAGAAGGTGCAGAGGAGCTTGAAAAGAGAAGAGGGAAAGAGCGGGAGGAGGAGGGAGGCTGACATCTAGTCTAGATTAAATTTCACATTGTTTTACTACTATTACTGTTATTATACGATAAGTTCTATTTTATTACTTTTTTTAAATTAGGATTTTATTGTGTAACGTGCATTGGTCTCAAATTGTTGAATTGCTTTTGTGGTTTCTGTTGTTTCTTCATCTTATTATCTGCTCTTTTGCCTGCACTAACTAACAAAAGTTTGATTGATTGATTGATGGTTAGGTGGGTAACTTACCCCAGACGTCCATCCATAGCAGCTGCTCCTCCAGGAATAATCTTGGTGATGAAGATCCCCGGATCATCAGGAATGTGGGGATTGTCTATTCCTCCAGCAATGCTGAAGCCCAGGCCAGAGTTCCCCTGCACACAGGTTATGATTGGTATTTTCAGTGGGGTACCATAAACAACATACACACACACACACACACATACACACACACACACACACACACACACACACACACACACACACACACACACACACACACACACACACACACACACACACACACACACACATACACATACACTTAGCTGTAAGTGATGAACCCAATGTGGGCTCAGGGTCAGTGCAATGTGGCTCTTAAGTGTATTGGTATCTCAGAGGAACATGTGATCGATGCATACCGGATTTCAACAGTCATTTCTGATGTCCATTTTCATGGACATGTGTGTGTGTGTGTGTGTGTGTGTGTGTGTGTGTGTGTGTGTGTGTGTGTGTGTGTGTGTCCTTGCATATAGCCAATGATAATGCCTTGTATTTCATTAGAAGAGGGCACTTCATTCAAAATGTCACAGTTATTCCATCAACCCACAGAGATGCATCAGTGTTAGAAATGCCCTGCGATCACAGAAAGGTTGATTTATGATCTAAAGCAAAGATGAGCTGAGAAGCATCATTTCTATTGGATGATACAGAGCTTCTCACCCTCTGCTAGAGAAAGACACTACCACCTCCCGTCACTCCTGTCCCTGAAATGACAGAGGACCCATTTGGGTCCAGCGGGTCGAAGCGCACTGCTGCATCTGACAGCCGCGGCCACAGAGACAGGCAGCAAACAAGACAGCTGAGAAAAGACTTCACTTTATTATTTTCTATAATTAATGAGCAACAGTCACAACAAATTAGGACAGAGGGAGGCTGAGGCCTCCCAGTATGCTGCTCTGGAGCCGAGAGGAGTACACTGGGCCTTACCGCCAAATGTTACACACCCACAGACCTTTTAATGTGTGACTTTGCATAGCTTATTTAAGCTTTCTGCATGCAGAAAATGCCACTTAGAGTGGAAGGGGCAGAGAGATGGTGTGCATCCATCGTGGGATCGGAGGTGCATCTATATGTGGGTTGAATAATGAGAGTAGAAACATAAAGCTCTGCCACTACAAGCTGAATCGCCACTGATAAGTGCACTGGTGACTGCTGAACAATTGAACAGGAGAGCACTTTACATTTCTGGCGTCTGCTGATGACATGTGCATCAGGATTATGTAAAAAGATATGCCTCACTGGTGTTATTTTGTGCTCATATTCACACGAGGCATTCTTACTGCAGTGATGTATCAGCTACAACTTCACATAAACGCAGTATCACGTATGATTCTCATAAAGTACAGTAATTAGGATCTTTCTCTGGTTTTCATGTTCTTTAAACTCACTGAGTGACGACTGAGCTGCTTACTACCACCTAGTGGGGAGAAATCTATCCATCATACAGAAAATGCATTAAAGAGGAATGTGATAATTGTGGGAGGAAATGTAGCAAGCAACTGGTAAAACTCACCCTTTCCAAAATGATCTCTTCATATTTGTACATCCCATCACTGCCATTTACCTGTCAAAATAAAAAAAAGCATAATGGTTAGTTACATCACTGAGCATGATTGTGATTATGTCATTTTCTAAAAATATAGAAAGAAAAAAAAAAAGCAATGCATGCAAATGTTTGATCTTAAACCTTCACCATCGACTAAGAGAACCATGGAGAATAGGATTGTTGACCAAATATACAGATACATTCACCGGATTGTTTTACTATCTAAAAATACTACCACATATTTCTGATTTGTTGCAATCAAATGTGCTTTTCTCTCCTAAAATGCGTATGCAATGTGACACTAAATGTGCTACTGCAGAATGCACATTCACAACAAACCGGCAGGGTCAAAAGGATAATGGATGTCGGTCCACATGGCAAACAGCATGTTGCTAGCAGGAGGAGGCCTTTTCATCCACACACACACACACACACACACACACACACACACACACACACACACACACACACACACACACACACACACACACACACACACACACACACACACACACACACACACACACACACACACACACGCACACACGCTCATGCACAGAGGGAGTGTGAATGAGAGAATTATATACTGTACAGAGAGAGAGAGAACAGATACTTACATAAGGGCCTGCATCTAGTGAGTCTGCGTTGACGATGATGGGGGGAGGGTTGGCCTGTGAATATGAAGAGATACACATTATCTCAGTGTGTGAGGCTGGCAGCACACAGACGTAATGCGGTACACACACTAGCACTTGGGAGCAAAGTGAACGGATGCCATGGGAACAGTCGGTGAATCTCCTTGGGGGTGAGGCTGTGTGTGTGTGTGTGTGTGTGTGTGTGTGTGTGGGGGGTGTGTGTGGGGGGGTGTTGGGAAGGTGTGAGGACTGAGAATGAGGAATGGGGCAGAGAGACCGCTGCTTATTAACCGCCACAGCCGGACGTCCTGCAGTCATCTCATAAAAGAAACCAGCTTGTGGTTCCAGCCGTTTTAAACAATACGTTTATCCCACACATCCTTTTCACTTTGGCTTCACACAGAAATTACAACACGTAGAATCACATACAAAATGCTCTTTAATCATTCAGTTAACATGACTTCATGTAATACTGTAAGAGTACTAGAGGAATGAAAGGAATGTCTGAATTATATTATTTTATTTTGTCATTTAGTTTAATTTATATGTGTAATGCTGAAATGATTTTCAAAAACTGTTTTGATAATGAATTTATTGTTTAATCCATTTATCAAACATGAAAACATTTACTGGTTCCTGTTTCTCAAATATAAGGCTTTTCTCTGATTAAAATAACTGTTTATAGAATACTGTTTTAGTTTGGAGCGTTAGTCGAACAAAACAAACAATTTAAAGATGTGACCCTCTGCATTTTATACTATTTTCAGATATTTTATAAGCTTATCTGTAATTCAATTAATAAAAATGAAAAGTTAGATGGTGTGAAATATTAGTTGAATGTGGAATGATTGTGTTATCCGACAAAAAAGGCTAAAAACAATGAACCAATTAATCTTTGATCTTTTAGTAAATCAACACAAAATGATTTCTTATTAAAGTCAATACTCAAGGGAAAGGGCCAAAAAATCTGTGTTTTCAGCTTCTCAAATATTTTTTTACATCCTTGTAAGTGAAATATTTTTGGATTTTGGACTAGATAACAAGATAAGACAAGATGTTGCTGAAGACATCATATTGGGTTCTGGGAAATTGTGTTGACTTGTGTCACCGCTTACTAAAACAATGATTAATTAGAAAAATAATCACAACCAATACTGATTTTTTAAAGTTTTGATTCTGAATTTCCAGGCTAATAAACTCCGATCTTTCTTTCGCCGCTTACCTAGGTTCTCAACATAAAATTAATCAATACGGATTTCAGCTGAGAGATTTCTTGACCCTAAATGATACTTTTGATGCTCCCCTCTGTGGCATGAATACTTTAATGAAAACACTGATTGCTCTCCATTTTTTTTCTTGTGGCACATGAAAAGGGTCAAATGTAAAGTGCAGATGACCTATTGGCTACATATTGATTCACAGTAACATAATCAGCCTTTAAGACCCACTTGAACCCAACTACAAGAGCTACATATTAAGTTTCACAGTTCAATTAACGCTCCAGCTCAGCTCTATTGTGCCACCTGGTGTTTCTAATTTTCCATCTGAGGTCTGCAGAGCGACCAAAGAAGCTGAGACCTCTGAGGAAAGCTGCCGGAGTGGAAACAGAGAGGCAGAGTGAGAGAGGAGACACACCGGTCGGTTTAGGAGAAGCTTGATGGCCATCTTATAGTTCAGCAAACTGGCTGTCTACTTTTTATTGATTTGATTGAGCTGTGTGGGTGACGGGATGCTGACGGCGCTGCTTGGGGACATTACACTTCCTGAGGTCCGACGCTGAGGAGAAAATCACTAGCTGTCTATTTTAACCCCTCCCCCACCTCACCCAATCTCACCCTCTCAGCTCTGTCTTAATATATGCAGAGTGCCTGAGTCCAAGGAGCTGATCGTGATCTTCCTCCTGATTCATCACACACCAACTATTAATACGTGTTAACTGTACTGTTGTACTTTTTGCTTGTTTATTGTGGAGCTACCTGCAGAGATATCGGTGAGAGATTGTTGGCCAGTAGTACAATATTAGATGTACATAGATGTAGCTGGACAATCAATCAATATAATATGATATTGTGGTATAATAATCAAAATGATCTTGGATTTGTTTGTTTGTAAAGTCTTTAAGGCTGCTTTTCAGTTTAGTGATTTAATTCTCCTGCATAATTTGAGTGTCCCATCTTAGTGATATGAAGAAAGAATGATTGTTCTTTCATTATATTCACATTACAAATTATTTTGAAAGTGTTTCAAACGCTACAGTAGTGAGTTGTTTCAAAATATCACAATAACCAAGTTTTTTATATTTCCCTATGCTCAATCCCATCTGCTTATTTAATTAAAGATGTACAATTCTCAACTGAATTCCCAGAAAATGTAATATTGTATATGCCAATATAAATCACTGCATATACAGTATAATGGCCACTATAGAAACAATCATTTTTAATAGTATTTAAAATTTTACATTGCGATACTGATATAAATAGAGTCAGACACTTGTTTTTGGTTAAAATAAAATAGATTGGAATGTCTGTGTTTGACCAACACAGAAAATTTAACCTGAAAAGTCAAGCTATTTCAAAACATTGATCATAAACGCCCTCCTGCTCTGTGAATTACAAAATTTCCCATAATGGTAAAATAAATCCAGAGATATAAAAGGGATTGCTTCCATGATATAGAACGGCAAGATCTCTATCAGTTTAAAAATCCAACCCTAACTATCACGTTGCCAACATCTACATGTTACTTGAACATTATAGTTTCAGCTTTTAAATACACGAACACATTCAAAAACGTCAAAGAATAAACTACTTGAGCCGTATTTAAAAGACACTGAAGGATTTTCAACCAAGTTGGCTGCCACACAAGTAAGAAGCTTAAAACAAACGCTTAAATAGATCCGATCCTTTAATCAGAATCCTTCCATCACCTCACAAACTGTGTGATGGTGTCATTCCATTTCTCTGATTCTTCACCCTTCTCTTTGACTGAGTTCCTGGTAATGTAAAGGCTGCTCTCCAGATAAACAGGAGCTGTAGATTTGACTGGCTCCACTCGGTGGTGATGTGCTATGACTCTGGACAGCTGTGGCTGCAACACCCCCCCAGTCAGCACAATTAGACCTCCGCTGTAATCTGCATATGGACTAACAGATGCTCGCGTCTTTGCTTGTGTTTGCACATTTCTTGTGAATGCTTTGCGCTTTTGTCCCCCTTCATTTTAGACCCCATCTCATAACACATACCCTAAATCCAGCTAAAGGGTTTAATAGTAAAAAAAATTGTAATCTGAGTGCGTCGCCCACAGCAGCCATGTTAGTGACAGCCGATTGTGAATGAAACCAAAGCACATACAGGAAGAACACACAGGGGAATACATCGGTTACTGTTGTCCCTTGCTGACTGACAGACTGAGCTACTGAATCCACTACTGAGGCCACACCTGTTACAGTATAATGCCTGCGGTGCTTATCATAAGTATCATAGCGGACCGATGCCGCTCAACGGGATCACTGAACCTACAAGTCCATCTGAAAGACAATAAACCCATCAGTCGTAGAAAACAGCAGTATTATCCTGGCCCGGGATTGCTATGTAATCCCTCCATCTGAATCTCATATAACAAGCAAACCAAAAGGAATAATGGAAGTTAATCTCAACATGAGTAATCTCAACATGAGTTTGTTAGCAATTTACTCAGGTAACTTGGATTAGGATGGATTACATCTCTCTCCTTTGGACTGTTGGTAACCCCCTTTAACCCCTACGCTAACCTGCTGCCCAGAGGAGGAAAACAGCTCCTTAAAGACCACAACATTTGACCACCACTGACGTTTATGACAAATACTGGAGGGGGGATCGGTCTGTGCTATAAAGGCCTCTGAGGATGGGCAGGGGATAAACACTAACTTGGATTTTTGTACTTTGGTTGAAGATCAGAGGTGAAGACAGAGGCAGCCTCTTACAGATTGATTTTAAGGAGAGGAGAGGATGGAAATGTCATTGTGTTGCATGTGAATGTGTCAAAGAGATTCAATAGATGAGGCAGAAAAAGATTGCAGATGTGGTCCAGAGCTTTAGACTCTAGCCTGGAGACACAAGTCTGAATTAAGTTAAAATGGAACAACCAAAGATGTATAAGACAAGGCCGTACATGGTCACACAGCGTGTAATTTTAATAATTATGCATCTAAGGACTACAAACACTATTATAATTTTTAAAGGAAAAGGTTCAAATGCAATAATGATCAGAAATCAAAGACCTGAAAGACTTATTTCCCTATGAAGACCTGTCACTTGACATGGACTAGACTTTGAGGATTTGACAAGACACCTGGTATTAACATGTGATACGTCTCTTGATATATTTTCTGGATAATGACATCCAATCCACGGACCTTTGCATTTACACCTGTTAAATTAGGAAGGGCTGGTGGATGAACCAGGTCCAGGAAAAGCAACGCAATGGAAGGGCCTCATTCATTTTCATCACTTTTTTTAAAGGGTAGACTTGCTAGCTATTGTAGCTTTTGCCTGGTGCTCCTAAAGCAGACAGAGGAGGAGTAAGGTGACCTTCCATCTTGATTATTTTCTGAATAATGTGGACATGCCATATGTACAGTATTTATACCTGGCTGAGATCCAATCACAACGCAAGCCAGTTGTCTTGATCCCATAAAAGGTGTTTGTCCTAATCCAGATACAGATTGCATGTTAAGGCCAGGTGTAAACGAAGATGTTTTGAAAGTACAAGCCGCTCTGTTGCGTGGGACTGACAGATATGACGTGAATTAACCAAATCTGGATATGATAACCATAAAACCTCCACATTTCCCTTTGATTCAATCATTATTAACTGTTTTCACAGACAGTTGTACTTTACTTCTGCCCAATTACAATACAGCGTTCAGGGCCACAATAGCTTTGGCACTATATGGACACCCATAAATGTGTGCTGAGACATGGAATCAAGTGAGCATACTGGACACAAAGACCTCATGTACACACAATGACAACGGGTCCAGACTGCTTCCACAGCATGAGATCATTACAGCAAGTCCCAACTGACCACCAAGAGAGAAGAAACTTCACTTGCTGAAGGGCTTTCTTTCTTTCTCTCACCCCCTCGTCTCATCCACCCATCTGTTCATAATGGCTTCTTATTCATCAATCTATCATCTTGCTCTTCTGTCAGTTGAGATTGTGTGTGTCTGTCTCTTGTCTCTCAGCGTCACAGTGGATTCATGTGCTTCATGTCTCGGTGGCATTGCACCACACAACACTTACTTGGCTTCGGGCCCTCGGGACAGTAAAGCCACAGAGACTCCCACTGAACCTTGGCAAGTGCAGGCAGGGCACAGGCTCTGTCCAAATTGTTAAATAATCAATGTGTTCCCATGGTAACCGGTGCTCGCACGGTATTGGCCTGCAAGCTCGCTTAGCCACCTCCCCCCTGCTTCACCTCCCAGGGCTCTCTCACTGCAGTTTATGCGGCTCTGTGCTCACACATGCCTGGCCATGGGCTGGATGTGCTTGACTGCCTTCACTGCTGCCTGTACACATCACACATCACACACACACGCACACGCACACGCAAACCACTCCTTCTTAAATCCACACGTCATGAGTTCAAAAATGACGTTATGGCTGCAGTGGAGTCAGGAAACAACACTTATATGACACACAAACGCATCAGCTGACAATTGATTTAATCTGACCATACTGTATTTAATAGCTCATGGTTATATATATAGCTCATGGTTATATATATATATATATATATATATATATATATATATATATATATATATATATATATATATATTTATAACTAGATTTGTATACGCTGTACATCAGCTAGGTTAAAAGAAAAGGTTTAAAATTTTGGGAACCACGATTATTTGCTTTCTTGCTGAGAGTAAGATGATAAGATTAATACCGCATTTATGTCCGTACGGTAAATATGAAGATACCGCCAGGGGTCGGCTAACTTAGCTTAGCCTAATAATTGGAAGCAGAGGGGAAAAGCTAGCTTGGCTCTGTTTGATCAATACAAAAAACAAAAAGCATTTACGTGGGGATTTTGTTATCTATGGGCAGATTCAAGCTAGCTGTTTCTCCTTGTTTCCTGTCTTTATGCTAGGCTAGGTTACGTGGCTGCTGGGGGTGAGCTACCCATTAACTGTACAGACGTGAGTGGTATCAATGATCTCATCTAAGAATCAGCAAGAAGGCAGATAAGTGTATTTTCTAAAATGTGAAACTTCTTTTATTTAATTGTTTTATTAGACCTTCATAATGCATATAGCCCTAACTCTTTATTACAAATGGCAAAAAACTAACAAATGTGCTCTGAATTGCCAATAAACCAAATGATTATCGGAAGGAAATCTAAAAGATCTTATTTTAAATGCATGATGTGTACAGAAACTGCTGACAATAATGACACAGCTTAGGAAAGTTAAACCCTGGCTTTCTTTTTCACCTGTCAGCATTTCTTCTTTTTAAACCCTCGCAGGTAGAATGGAGGGGGAGAACAAGAGGGTTCACATGTGCAGATGCGACGGCATGCTGACGGGGCAACAACCCCTTCCTCCATTTCCACATGAGTTCCTCTCTGGCCAGGCACACCGACATGGCAGCTCGGTCTCCAGTGGTGACATCGCAGTGAAATATGACAGCCCCGCTCAGATGATGTGCCCAGTCAGTCAAACGATACAGCCAATGCTGAAGGAAGCTCTGCCTCGGCCTTAAGTCAGAGCTAATAGCAGATACATGTAGGACGACAAGGCGTGCTTCTGTTATTTAAAAGTGTAATGTTCCTTTGTTTTCCGATTGCCTCTGGCGGTATTGCGTTTATGTTTTCCTGCAGAATGTGGGATGAGATACGCAGTCAGTGTTGCTGCTCTGATCCCCCTGGCTCTCATTGGCCTCTTGTAGGCCACGCTGCAGTACAATCAATACCTACTCAATTACCATGCACCCAACATCTCATTCACGCTGTGGCCCCCCCGTGCCAGAGGGAAGAGGGAAGGAGAGAGGCAAGGTGAGAGAAGAAGTGACAGATAGATTGGACCTGAGAACACACAAGAGCGAGAGATGTCTTACTCGCGGACGACGCCGTTGAAACTCAATGTTGCATTCTTTGTCGGGTACAAAGGCGGAATAACGAGATGTAATAAAGAAAATCCCAAAGAGGCAAAGGTCAACTGCTCCCTTCTCCTGCTACGACGCCAGCTGAATCCATGCATTCGTTTCAATAAGGTAGCCACAAGGAAATTAATTAGCTCACCCATAAAATGGCCCCATTAAAGCTCAAAGTTTTCTGATTTGATGGCGATGATTGAGCATTGTGACTGTGTCGGCCCCCTCTCCCAAACCCTTCCCAACACACACCGCAGACGCACATTGGCGAAACCATAATTAATAGCCCGTCACAGCTGTCAGCAGCGCTCCCTCCTCATCTTTATGTAATATTACAAAAGCATGCTCTGGCTTACCTCTCTGTCATGCTGAGCAGCTCCAAATGAGAGCTGGCTAGTTTGACCTTCACAAGTGCAGCCACAGAGGGAAAAGTACTTAGTGTAATGAATATTCATAACAGTGCTGCTGGGAGAGGCCTTCTACAAGTCTGCCGACGATTGATCAGGTTTGAACATGGCAGTGTCACTGTGCATGTGTGTGTGTTTGAGTGCTTTAACTATGATGTACATACAGTATGTGGACATGTGTACTAGTTACTAGATCACAATGGTTGCAGATAAATCTATGAATTGATTTTTTTTTAAAAAAAGAAAAAATAATTGATTACCCAATTCAGCATTATCAAGTTTGCACATGTATATAAGGCAACATTGTAAGTGATGACTCAGCGTTATTTCTCGGATTGAGTCATCTCTGCCTTTTGAATGTTGCTGCTAATGAGTGGGCGACAGAACATTTCCTCATCATCAATCATTATTGTTTTTTTTATCCAGATACTTTGTTAAGTCAGTAACTGAACTGCAAATTTAAATCAGTGGCTGGTCTCATATCACCCATGGCAACACAAAGTAACAGCCATGGTGGAAGATACCAATTTGAAAGGCTCCGTAGTGAAGGAAGCCTGTCATGTGCGAGTGTCATCAGTATGCTTCCCATGATCCCGCCCCCACTGCTTCCTCTACATCAGAGGTCAGTGCAGCTCGTTACCTCACAGCTCTTGACTAGTTGCTATCCGTGGTTGCTAAGCTGAGAGAGCCGCTAAGCTTGTTCGTCTCTGGTGTTTTGGATCCGGCGCTGAATACCGGTGACAGCCGACAACCACACAACTGTGAGCGCTTCCATTTTGATGCTTTCACCACTGTCACATTGCCACCTCATTCAACAACGGTGTATTATATTACTCAGCTGCTGTGGTTTAATTATGGAGAAGTGGATTCTGTTTATTGATTCATTTGAATTAATCTTAATTTTTTTTTTCTGTTTTGTTTGAGTGTGTTTGCTGTATGGTCTGTGTGACGCCTTGAAGATGCTGATGGTGTTGCTGAGGTAACAGTCTTAGTTTGACATGACCAGGTGAGACATTTCACTGTACTAGCAGGTTAAACAAGCATCCAGCATTTTATCTACCTACACATGGCACTGCATCTGTGAATTTTACATGGACATATTTGGTTATGGAGGCTTTTTGGAGGTGTTTTTTAGGGTAATCACAAAGCAAACTGCTTTGAAGCAATACTTGGACCTTAAACCAGATTATTCGCTTTACAGAGTTAGAGTAGTGGATTGATACCACAGCCAGAAGACAGTTAGCGTAGCTTAGCATGAAGACTGGAAGTGGAAACAGCTGGACTGGCTTTGCAGCAGCGTAACAAAAATCTGCGCCTCTAAAGCTTAATAATTTAAATTAATTTCTCATTTGTATAGTTTTTACATAAACCAATGGGTTTTGAAGGGGTTCTTAACCCATTGGGCTAACTTAACTTAAGGAACAATGAGTTTAAGAGATGCTGGTACAGGCAGATTTTGTTAGGGGACAGATTGTAGCTGTTTCAGTCTTTGTGCTAAGGTATAGGTAGAAGGTATCTATGTTCTCATCTACCTCTGCCAGAAAGCGAATTTCTGTGTTAAGCTGCCTCCATCAGTCTCAACTCTCTCTTTGCAGCTCAAACTTATTGACTACAGGAGCCCTCAGAAAAGTATCTCACAGCAGCTGAAAGGGATCCACATAAAAATTAACAATCTGAAACGCTCTACTACCAGAAAACACACCTGATGGTCCACAATGCTCTTTACTGTTACAATGAGAGCTCTCTGCTCTGTTTCAATCTGCTCTCTCATTCATTTCCTGAGCACCCCAGAACACAATCTTCTGAGCTGCAATTAGTCCCTTCCAATTTTAGCCTTTTTTCGTTTCTTATAATTGGGAACATTGGACTGTGATTCTGCTTCATGAACCCAACGATGTAAGAAACACTCTCCCCTAAGGCCACGATGGTCCTTAAACCCATCTGATGCAAAAACACGAGAGGAGATTTGTCTCTCATTTCCTTTTTACGGCCTTTTACAACACAAGCCTTCACTAAGTCATTATTTTTCTTTGTCTTTGTGACAAATGGAAACCACGGCTCCTCAGCTGATATTGGTTCACTAATCAAAATCAGGTGACAGCAATAAAACTACTGACAGCAAATACAGAGCACTTACAGCTCCAGCGTTAAAATACTATAGTGAACATAACAAGGCTAACTTTGACCCGAAGCCCAATTAAAACCATTTGTCCTCGGGGGCTCCTCAGACCTCCCAGGGGGCTCAAAAGTCACAGCCTGTCTCTACATACAGCAGCACAGGTCCTCCTGTCATGGTTGAGTTTTCATGCTGTTCTATAAGCTCCACATGGGAAACGCCCACGCATTCACATATCTCCATTCACTACACTTGCCCGAGTTTTGGCTCACAATAAGTGTAGGTGTTGAAAGTGATGAAGAATTACAGTAAGTAGGACAACGGGCGAGGCAACATAAAACAAGAGCCGTGCCTCTAGATTCCCTGTGATAGTTATGAATACATGAGCACATTTATCCATATGCTGATGTATTTAGCGCCAAACAGCAGAGGGAGAAAAAAACAAACAGGGCATTGTTTTTAACGTTTGTAGCACTCTGACGATTGCCAAATCAATCTGCCTCCTGTCGAGGGTCCAGATTTACCCTTCTTCTCTGCCCCGCCTCGGGTTGTGTTCAGGATTCACAGCGTTCCCTGAAGAACGTGTGATTAAAGCAGCCCGCCTTATTGGACTGAAGAGACACTGATCTGAAAACACTCAAACGGTAAGGCTGGAACGCTTTTTAACAGAGGTTCATGTGATCACAGACGTAATACCAGCTGGCTGTCAAAACCTGCTCTGTTGGACAGAATATATGGGCAAAATATATGGACTCCGGCCATAAAAATACTATGCAGTGAGATAAACAGGGGTTTCACAATGCATCAATTTAAAATACACAAGTGGTTTAACTGAATATCCTCCTAGAAACTGAAAAATGAATGGTCCTGATAGAGTTGTAGTGCTGAACCAATTAGTTCATTCATAGATTTGCTTATTGTCAGTAAAAAAAATTATTTCGATAGTCGCTTGACCATTTGAGTCATTTGTCGAGTTGTTGTTGCAGCTTGTTTCGTTTTATCATAGTCAATTTAACATCTTTAGGTTTCTTTCATGATTTCTTGATTAATCACCAAAATAATCTGTATGTTAATCCATAATGGCAATAACTAGGGCTGCATCTAATAGTCATGTTAATTATGGGATGATCTGATTGTTATTTTCCTGATTAACAGATTAATTGTTTGACAGTAGTCAGAAATGAGCAACACAATACCCCGACGCCCAGTTTGTTTGAACAGTTTGTTTTGTCTGACCAACAGTCCAAAATACAAACATATTCTGTTGCTGTTGTAATAATCTATGATAAAAGATGTTCCTGTCAAACACCTAATCAATAAATTAACTTTTCATTTAAGCTCCAAAAAAGAAAATAATTAGTTGCAGCATTTGTGAGTGTGAGCAGTTCTGTAACAAATAATCTTAATGAATTTGAAATGTATTATGTTGAACTGTTTTTTAACTCTCTTTCTCATTGCGTCTTTAAACTCAACAAATTAGAATTTTATGAATACAACCGTCTGATTTATTTGTTAGCAAAGTAGCTCCTTTGCAATGAAATCAAAAAGCATATAAGTATTGTGTTGAGATTAGTTAAGAACAAACAACATCATGAGATTAAAATATTGTTTAAGTTTCAAGGAGGATTTGTCTCCACTGCCAACAATCAAAACTGCTTATCACTTAGTCAGATTGTTCCACAGGATAGAAAAGGGAGCATAAACATTTACTGACTTAATATTTTATCACATAATAAAACACAATAGATGCTTTGACAAGCTGTATATCAGTGCTTGTAGAAAAAAACATGGCAATATGTTCTTTGCATTTACTGAAAGACACACTTTCCCTCAGAAAGGATAAATGGCATTAGACATAGATTTGATTTTCCTTTGAACCTGGGTACACTTAACATTATTGTGATAAGAATTGATTTTATTCAACGCCCTAAGATCTTTGTTCAAACTAAAACGTTTTAGGTAAATAAAGCTGAAGTTGCATCATTCCTCTCATTCAGACCCCCCCTCCCCCTCCCTCATTCCTGCGTGCTGAGATATTCTTGCGAGCAAATGCAGGGCTTGGATTTGTCTGATTACATAATTGGAAATTTTAAATGGTGAATATTAATCCACAATGGCCCATATTTGGGTTTTATAAGCAGGCTGATCAGGATCTGCAGCCTCTCAGTAAGCAGCTGCATTCTACGGACAATGAAGTTCTGGGCTGGAAGAGCTCTTCATATTACACAAGTGGCACGGCTGACACAGCAGTGCACCACTACAATGTTCAATAACGCCGCTCACCACATACCTACAGCTCATTTTCAGCATTCACTTTTATTTTGTGCCATCATCTTTGATACATTTCCCTACATATAAATAGATTGTTCCTTTACTTGTACTCTAGTGTCAGTGCGGCAATAAAAAAAACCGCCTGGAAATCCAGCGGGCTTCGGCCGCCTGCGTATCAACGTTGCAGTCTGTGGGTAATTAGCTAGCTGAGCAGCAAAGCTACTGTGCAGCTCTGACTGAGCCTGCACCATGGCAACGCACAGGGCTGTGTCTGAGCACATGCTCATATCTGCCCCCCCCTTGCTCTTCCTTCCTCACTGGCTTCTTCCCCTCTCATCCCTTTCTTTAGGCCACACCTCTCATTTCTTCACCTCCTTTTTCCCCGCTCCCCATCCCTCCCTCTCTGCCATTCTCCTCTCCCCCCCCACCCCCTCCTGCATCCCCAACTCTCTTGCATCATCACAGCCCAAACAGAAAACTGAAAAGACATTCAATGGTTCACATTCGAGGAGGGCTCTGCATTGCTGCTTTCAATTGCATTGTAAAAACAAGAGATTCTTAAATTGCCATCAATCCACATTAGGGAAACATAATGCTAGCTGTATTATTATTATTATATTTTTTATTAAAATAAAAACAAAATGTGTGTATTTAATGTTCTCTTCAAGCTCTTCACTGCCAATGCAAAATGTTCAAAATGAATAATCTGCTAAATGTTTACTTTCAACACCCTGTTTTCCTTAGTGCTTTCCCAACAATAACCACTACTGCCATCTAAAGTATGATTAAAGACATTTTCATTAACACTTACTTGCTTTCTTGCCAAAAGTTAGATGAGAAGATTGAGACCACTTTCATGTTTGTTTGCTAAATATGAAGGTAGAGGCCAGAGAAGATTTACTTTACTCTTAGACTGGAAACAGCTAGCTTAGCTCTGTCCAAACACCATATATATTTATTTTTAAACTCAGCCAATCAGCATGGATTAAACAAGCTTAATATATATATGTCTTAATTACTGAGCTTTAGAGGTACTGGTAGGCGGATTCATTTATAACCTATGGACAGTGTCATGCGAGCTGTTTCCTGTTGCTTCCAGGCTTTTTTGCAATTTGCAAAGAATAGAATGGAAAACTCTGATTTGTTCTTCTCTCTCATGTCCAATAAGCATTAGGGCAATTCTTCTTACATGTCAAAGTTTAACAGCAGTAGCAGAGAAGTTTAGAGTAATCTGGAGTATATACTATACAATCAAGTATTGGAAATAGAAAACGACCCGAATGCAAAATTCCTATTTGCGAGTATCAATGTATTATTTTGTGAAATTGTCTCATGAGTAATACTGTCTAATTAAACATTTAAACATTTATCACAAAAACATCCACCATAAACATACCATGTGATGGGAATGATGGGTTGATGGTTGCTTTGTAGAAGCCTTCATTCAGTAATAAAACATACTAAATTATGCAAAACATCTGTGACTGCGAGCCTAGACAATCACAAAAGCCAACACATAAAGATGAAATACCATAAGATAAATATAATCAAAATTATTATTACTGCACAGAAGTAAGAATGTCGCTGCCAACTATGAGGTTGTACCACTGCCTGCCAACCACTTGCTATACACCGAAACTTTTAGCATAACATAGTAATCCAGAATACTTGACCTTAAATTTGACACTCAATACTGCAGACATTGGTATCTATCGTTTACATTGTTTTCACTGTTAGTAAGAATCAGGTTTGATCACCACCTGCTCGGTCAGATAAAAGTAGTCAAACATGGAAATGGGGTGTTTTAAATATATTTCCTACAGGACATGGATTGACCCGTTTAACCCGTCTGTGATGAACATATACAGGTGAGCAGGAGAGGCTCCGACTGAATGAGCCAACAGAAATACTTATTTTTGTGAGAACCAGTATTGAGGTTCCTCTAATGTGTTCAAGATGATCTGAGAAAACAGAAACCTCAGCTTGTATTGAACTGAAATTAGAGTCTAAAAAGCTATTAGCATGTCACCATCATTAGCATGCGTCCTGCTGGTGATTTTGAGAATTACTGTTCCATTAAGAGGCTGCGTGTTTATTTGATTTTCAGGTGGATCAGCATATCACGACCAGCTGTGGTGGTTACTGCTTTCCAAACCACAGGCAAGACGGCAGCAAATCATAAACCCAAATTCCAGCCATAAAAAAATCATCCATCCAGAAAGCTAAAGGGGACATCATGCCCATATTGTTCTACAGTTTATGCTACATAGGTCCATTTGAAATTGTAATCTACACAAGTAAAGGTGATGCTATGAGGAAGAATTTTAATTTGGATTGCTTTGGGAAAGGTTTTGTTACATTGTGGAGAAATATTAACAAAAATGCACAGACACACAGAGGGGAAACAAAAAGTAATAAATCCATAAAAGCAATTTCAAGGCAGAGATGTACTATCAACAGTGTAATAAGATGTATGATATCAAGCTGGGATTGCTTGTATTGTTTATATCCGTGACAGGGCGAGGGCATGCTCCCTCTTTATCTCTCTCTCTGAGATTGAGATGTGTGTTTCTGTTTTTCCAAACTCAGCGGGTAGATGGAGCCTATTCTCACTAATAGAAAATAATGACTGATAATAAACGAGAGGGACCAGTTAAAGGCTCATCTCTGGCTCTGTGCACATACAACAGACATATGTCTGGAAAATGTTTGCTGTCCTCTCATCTTGTCAGCTCAGTGGGAAAACAGGAAGTCTGTGTCAGCCAAACATATGCTGCCACAATATATATGTATGTCTATACTGTTCACATGACGAGAAGCTGCATTTACAACACAAAGCTTAGGTCCAAGGGGAAGAACAATATGTATTCAAATATTGTTGTCTGTGCTAATTTCAGGACTGCAACCACACTTACAGTCTGAAACTGTTTTTACTGAAAGAAAAGAGAGGTTTAATGTACATAAATCAAGCTAATCTACAGCTACAGTTTACCGTAAGCATATCTTAAAACAAGTCACCTTGAATGCCCTCAACACAGTTTATTTGCGCACTGATCAGTCTAGATTTTACCAAATTCATCAGGATTATTGAAAATGATTCATGTTGACCAATATGGTCAATATCATCAATCAAAACAATAATCTGATGTTTAGTGTATTACTAGACCTACTTTAAAAAAAATAAAACTATGGTATCAAATGAAAGCATGAAAACTTGATTGTATAATCCGGGTAAAAGAGAGAAACTTCACCGTCCCACAACTCATAGCATATGTGAGCCAGTAAATACAATGCTATTCAACATTTAGGTTAGAATAGAGGATTCAGCTGGATATATAGGGAATACTAATGTCATCAGATATGGCATGTGTTCAAGATCTCCATCATATATAAAGTGAAATTATGTTTAACTCAAATATGAACCACAGATCCTGCTACAACATACAATTCTCTCCAATCCCAGTCATCTTTTAACATCGACTGACAAGGCGTAGATGTGGTGTTCTTGTACATACTAAACTACGCTGATCATACTGATAGTTCGCTGCTGCATCGTCCTCTCCGAATACTGCTCTACACCCGAAAAAATGAAGCCTTTGATTCGTACCATGTATGAAAAAAGAAAGAGCGGAGGAGGAGAAGGGCAGTGGAAGACAGGAGGGGGCTGATAGAAATGATGAACACTGAAAAAAACAACACACATACAAAAATGAGAGGCCAGACCAAATGGCTGAAGGGCTGCTTGGATAATGCATTAGACAGAGATGGCACTCAGAGCAGCCACACATGGTAAGAAATGCACTGCTTCGCCAAATGTCCTCTACACACACACAAACACAGACACACACAAACACAAACACAAGCACACACACACACACACACACACACACTAGCACACACACTAGTACACATACACACATGTTGTGTGGAAGAAAATGGAAGAAAGAACCATTCAGTTTTCTGTGTGATGATTTAAAAATGTGAATGTTGGTTCACGTATTGGAGCTCAAAAGATGTACTGTACATCTTGATGTAGGATTTGCATTCTACCTGTGTTCTTACTTTCAGTGCTATAGTTAATGATAAATTAGACTTTTTACTGTGAATCCTGGAATTCTGTAGGGCTACTTTCATGATATGTCATGTAAGTGTGTGTGAAATAGAAAAAATTATAATTAAAAATAAGGTTAAATAATTCCTGAGTTACCAATGATTGAGTGAGGAACAAGGACTAGCGAACACGTAGTTCTAGATAGCTCAGATAAAGAATTAGTTTACCTTTGAAGACATGTGTACGAGTACATTTAGCATTGTACTGTGATAGACTAAATTGACTAAATTTAACTGTGAAGCTGGTGCCTTTGACTTTCCTCTTCACAGTAGTGAGTGACTGACCTTAAAGGTGCAGTGTGTAGGATTTGGCTGCATCTAGCCGGGAGGCTTCTACCGTGTGCCAAGCGTGTAGGAGAACTACGGTGGGACGACGCAAAAACTCGAAAACGCGAATGCTCCTACTAGAGCCAGTGTTTAGTTTGTCCATTCTGGGCTACTGTAGAAACATGGCGGCCCGCTCCCTGAAGAGGACCCGCTCTGTATGTAGAATTGCTAATTCTAAGGTCACGAAAACACCACAAACATTATTTTTCAGGTGATTATACACCAAAGAAAACATTCTTATTAATATTTTACTCCATTTCTGTTAATTGATCCCCTTAAATGCTGCACACTGTTCCTATACAGCTAATATCGGACCGCAATACCCTTTTGTGCAGACAGAAATGTATCTGTATCACAATTTTTGAAAGTCATCCAGTTCCTGCTCAGATTTGTAGTCATATTTTCTTATTCTATGAGAAGATATTAACTGATTTAGATAATAATTTGATTACTTGGGCACTCCTTTGGAAGGTTTCTTAAAATTGAGCTAAAATTGAAACCTTAAAATTTAAGGTTTCTTAAAATTGAGCTTAAAATTGATATGTAAAAAAACATATTTTATTCCTCAAATCAGGGCTTTGAAAAAGTGGTCTTTGGTATTAGCACACAAACTCAGGTATCATGTCGACAATAGTATCAACAAATTTCAACTGATAACCGCCGCAAAAGACCTTTTTCACAGCAGACATTTTGACTTGTCATAGCACGCAATGGCTCAGTGTTATTTCAGTGTCCCTGTAAACCATGACAGTGTGACAGTGAGACAGCATGCACGATACCAGGACCCTGAAACTGAAGGAGCTTAATGGAAATGGGCCATCATTCATTTAGTTATATACACCTGTGCTTTAACTTCTGTGACATGTCAAAATGTGTTCTTTAAAAAAAGGCCTTTACATAGCAGTTGACCAGTTAACTAGATCGTATCTAGTGTGACTGTTTTATCCAATAATATGACACAACAATAAGAACTAATTAATGTAATAAAATATTAATTCTCAAATAAAAGCTGGTATTAAAACAAGTCTTAAATGATAGCTGTCCAGCAAGGAGTAGTGCAGTCCGGGCAAAATAACACTGAGGAGGGGGCAAATTACTCTGATGGCTCTCATGGTAAATTCCTCATTTCTTTTCATTAATTCATAAATTCCAATCATCTCATATCAAGCCATGGTAAATTACTATAAATATAACTCAATGCTTCCTGCAGATGTTTCAAATGTAAAGCCTACCTAGAATGGGAAATACTAAACCCTTCGAACCAAGGATCGCTCTTAATGTGAAATATCTGAGCAGGAAGTGTGAGGTTTCATTGACACTATCTTATAAGCAATTTAAAAACTGCAAAATGGAGGCGACTGAAGGTAATCATTGAATGAAAACAAGTATTCTTGTTAAAGAAGAGGGATGAGTGTGACATGATTTTTATTCTGTACAGATGGAATTAGTGCTGTGGAAATGCATGAACTTATCAAGACAACAGGAAAACAGGAAGGCTTCTGATGAAAATGTATAAAACAGGGAATAATTATAAAAAGCCTTAGACTTCTAGTGAATGTACAGTAAAGAAAATCAGAATGTGGTCAGTATGCAATTTGCAAATGTGTACAAACTAATCATTAGACACTGCACATTAACACAATATCTACTGTGTCAGTCTTTTCTCGGGACCTTATGATTATCTACTGTTTAATCACAGATTTAAAAACATTTGGAACCTAATTATCAGTTATGTTTATGCATTATTCAACAGTTAGCTACTGTTAATATGGTTCTATACTACTGAGGAATTTGTGTACCTTATTGTTGAGTGTTACCAAAATAACAGCTGATATGGTGGTTGAGTAAAAGCAATGAAAGCACAAGCGCTGTTGAAAGCACCCACACACCCCCACAAAAATGAAGAGGAGTCAGAAGGCTTAGGGACCAGCTCTTCTGTGGTATTGATTGGATATACACAGATTCCACGGCAGCATGTGGGTGATGGAGCTGCTGCACCTTGCTGAGAATGCTAGCACGTTCTTGCTAAAAATGAGGATAGTACAGAAGGGAAAAAATAGCTTTCATATCTGTACATACAATCTATCACACGCTGACGACTGATTCTTTTAATTAACAGCAACAGAGGCGTAGCGCTTAGCGCTGCCATCTCATTCTATCAAAGGCCCGTGTCCCTCGCTTCCCCTTCTAACAGAAAATATGATGCTTCCATCGCTGAATCAGGAGTCCACTCTGCCCCGCGCAGCACAGTCACATTTCTAGGCCAGTTGCTACTGTGATCAGCAAAAAGCCCTAAATAAAACAAAGCAGGCAAGCAAACAAACAAACAGTGTTCCCCTCCCTTCTCTTTTCTTCTCTCCTCTCCTCCCGTGGCCGCCAGCGAGAGCCGGAGAGGGGAACAGGCGAGCTGATATGAGGGCTGAGCCCTGGCAGGGCCTCTGACAACGACCATATGGATCACAGGGGCATGGTGGCCTCAGCTTCCAGCAGGACTCACACCTCCACACACATGATCTGCAGCTTAAGGCAACTGCACCTTTAAACTGTGCGAAAGCCTTTATATGCAAAACATAGCTGTAGTCAAACTGCAGTAATGAGTAAACCACTTGATGAGTGTCAGAATCTGCGTTGGCAGAGGACTAAACACATTTGTGCGAAATCTGCCTTTCACAGAGGACCTCCATGTTGAAACAATACGAGCAGATTCGGTCTGTGGACGCCGTGCGAAGGTAAAGCAACACAGGCTTTTAAGAGAAGTGTAGGAGGTGGGATTCAACACAGCTGAGGTCAGGGGTCACAGCCACAGCAGCTCCCCATCACAGATCAACGGCGTCAGCGCCCAGAACGGTGGCTCAATTGCCGTCATTGCACTCTGACGTTAACGTCTGACCAGATTTTTTCTCAGGTGCTTTGTCCCCCCCCCTTGCAGCGTATAAAAAGCAAAGTTTTGTCCAAGTGCAAATAAATATTGCAGTGCACCTTGTCTCTCTTGTTTCGTAGTGCATTTCCCATGATTCACCATTCTCTATTAACCCCAACATTTTCATGGGTAAAGAAAACTGTTTTAGGGTAAAGGTCTGTGTCGAGCATTGGTGTGTTTGCTTTTACTGTGTGTGTGTGCGTTTGTGTCTGTGTACATTATCAATGTAATGGAAAAATTATAGAAAATTTGGTATTTTCTGCAGTACACATACCAAAGCATTTTCTTGGATGAACCAAACATCTACGTTGCAACATGTTTATCGGAACATATAAGAACATGTCGTTCTTGTACACAAACTTGGCAAAAAGTAAAAAGATTTGTGCAACAAATTGTGGATTTGGAATGCCAAACTTGCAAATCTGTATTACATTTTACACATTTTACTACATCCATTTTCAGTGAAAGAGTAACAGCTGATATTATCTTGAGCAAAGCCTGGTAGCTCTTCAAAATGCTTGAAAATTATAGACCGTCATTAAGATTATGGAGAAACTACACTGTACGGAGACTGTATATAAGAAGTACTGGATCTTATTGCCCGAACTGTAACACACAAGAGTAAAGGTGGTGGACTGTTCTACATTCTCACTGGAGCCACCTGAGGTCATAAAACTACTGTTGAGCTGTTCATGTTGTTAAATCAGAGCTCACTGTGGTGAAAATACCTTTAAATTGCTGTGCACAGTTTGCAAAAACACTTGCAAGAAATGGCAACATTCTGTCATAATATCTTGCAGTAGGTTTAAGCACAGAGGTAAGTTTAAAACTACACAATGTTTTTAATGTAAAAAAACACCAAAGTAGCAGAAGAGAAGAGCCTCTCGTACTACTTGAGAAAGATCTGCCCCTATTTGCCCCAAAAAATAAACAGCAGAGGGCATCATGAGAAAGTTGGAGGCACCAACCCGAGTTCTTTTGCATCTTTTGTATCACTGCAATCACTGTTTGGCTAGATGGCCAAACATGTAGTTTAGTGATATCAAATAATGTGTTTTCTTCTTGTTGAAATACAAACTCTTAGAACATTAACACCTCGCTGCTTGTTGTTGAATCAGACATTATGTTAGTTTGTAGCAGATACAATAAATCAGGATACTTGTACTTTTGGAGCACTTGTCTGTTACAGGTTTCAAAACATTTCACATTGTTAAGATGAATACAGGGTTTGAGCTGCAGTATGGACAGATCTCAAGGGGTAATTACATAGTTTCAGCCTGTTTTCGCCTCCTACTGATTAGAAAAAAAACATGGTTCTTGTAGGGTGAGAGGGAGGGACAGCATGGGGGAGAGTCGGTGCCCCAATGAAATGTAATCTGATGCCAGTGCAGTGTTGAAGCTTAAAGGGGATTTCAGTCGTGGGAATTGTAATTGACAATGATTATCTTTTTTGGTGCTGTGTATTTGGTGTCATTTCTTTCAGAATTGTTAAAATGATAAGCATTGAATAAAATGTTCAATTACACAGAAGGCTAAAAAGATGTGCATTGCATGTTTTCAGAAAGTCCTCCTCCTAATTTTGTAAATGTACAATCTTCACCTGATGCTAAGATGCAGATGTATTTAAATACAAATCAACAATGAAATGCCTAAAAGAACAAAAAAACATTTTTCGAGCATTGAGTCTTGGATAACTGCAAGAAGGAAAACCACATCAGAGACTTGCAGAGGGCCACAACTGTCACATATAACAACAAGGACCACGGCTCCATTAAAGAAAGAAGAACGAATGTACCGAGTGGACAGAAATCTGGGGTTGAAAAAAGCCTTCAAACTCTCCCATACCTGGGATGTTGTCATCTTGACACTTCTGGCAAGACATAAAAAAATGACCAAATGGCAGCCCACTTCACACCACCGTCTGTGACGTCAACGAGAGCTACAACCAAACGTGTGAAGGTAAACAAACACACATTGTGAGTCTAATAATAAGAAAAAGCTCACGACAAAGCAATTCTTTCAAGATGTCCTTGTTTTTCCCCCCGAGGTCAAAGTTGTCCGGCCTGATGAGGAGTCGTCCTTTCATGAGTACTAAGAGTCAGGGAAGAGGGAGGAACGCTTGACAATAATCTTGTTGGATCATATTTTGGGTCGGACCGTACTACCAGTTCTCAGCCTCCTCTCGCTAAGCATCATCCATAACCTCCACTACATCTTACTGCTATGCTCCATTCTTAATTTCCCTTTAAATGCAGCCCTCACCTGTAAAAGTTAGGTTTAAAAAGGCGTTCATCCTATTATTGTACTCATATGTGTTTTCCAGCAGCTCTCTCTATTCCTAATTCACCCAAAGTCATAAGGGTTAACACCAGGTAAGGAATCTACTGTCTTTCTGACGCACACTAATCAGAGAAAAGAGAGTGTAACATTGGACTGAATGTATTGAAAGGAACTGCACCTGCAGGTTTAATGAAATGTCCATCCTGGCGTTATCATCGTTCACACTAGATTTCTAAAGAAAACGTATGGATATGGCTGAGTGCAATTCCATTCAGATCACATCATTTCTTGCCTTTTTTTATTCCAAGACAAGCTTTTATAAATCTCTTGATCTGATGAGAATATTCCAGGTTTTAGATGGAGCCTTTCAAGATCACAGCAGGAGATCCAGCTCAAGACATTCGGACACGGAGCACATGTAAATCCCATCCGTTAATACTCTCTTGGTTGCTCTTACAGGAATAGCAAACAAAGAATCCGGCCCAAACTAAATCTCATCAGAGAGATGTACAAACCAGTGATACAAAAAATCAATGTGACTATATGAGAAACACATACACAAACACACACGTGCACAAACATTTATGATCGAGGCCCGAAAGCTTTGGAGTCGTAATCACCTTTGGGACTGTTGGACATGGAACGCCCACTGTGCCTGTACATTCACTTAAAACGCCACAGACACTACAGAGGCCTGTTGTACACAACAGGTCTGGCAAAGCATTCTGGACCAAATCTTGAAGCTAATAAATAAAGTAAAATCCAATTAATATTTTAAGCTAATCATAGCCACAGAGCTGGAGAACACACAAAGACATATTGGAGCCCGCGGGGGGAAAGAGGAAGCTCCCAGAAGACTGAGGTCTCTACTTTTCTCAGATTTAAATTCAATAGCTCTTGTTTTAAAGATTCTTCCTATAATCCCAACTGGAATGATCCATAATTAACCTAGCAAGCTTTTGACAAATTAGCAATTGTTTCGTAGATGACAGAGGGGGAAAAAACCATCATGTCTATGGGTCGCGTAATGATTCCCTCACACATACATGAAATGTTCATGGCTACAGAAGCCATTTGAAAATGTCAACGATCCAGCTATAAACAGCCGGCTCAGATTATTCTGAATGACTGTGGAAGGTTATTGCTTTTTCATCGTGCTAGCATCCAAAAACACGAGTTGTTATGAAAGCTATAAGATAATAAACGTGCGTGGTTGGGGCGTGTGTGATTACTGCCCTGCTCTCCGGCTGTGTATAGGTAGTGGGGGGAGGGGTAGCATTCACATTTCCCACCCGAGGATGAGCAATGGTGACTGAGGAGAGGAGCTGAGGAGAGGAGCTGAGGAAGGCGGTGGGTGTGCGTCTCCGTCCACGCCGTGTGCTATGGCCCCGTTCATAGGAAGCAGGGAGCACATACTGGCCTCTTGCATGCCCGTTTTTTAAGAGATGGAGGGACAGATGCTTGTCCACAGTGTCAGGGCTTGCTCGTTTTCTCTCTCTGACAGCACCACCAACTGCCTCCTCTTACATAACCCCCTCCCCCTCTCCGGGCCCAGTGCCTGCCTTTATTGGCTTATTTCTCTCTTTTTTTTCAACCCTAGCATTTTCACCCCACTGACTGCTGCTTGCCCCCCCCACCACCATCATCCACCACTGATTCATTCTATTTTTATTCCAATGTAGATGCTCCTGGACTGAAAGCGTGAATGCCAGGTTGGAAATGTTTTCTCTACAGAGTTTTTGTGTGGTGCACATTCACATGATACAGCAGGGGAGCAAGGATCCATTTAAAGGATCGGACCAGATAGGATTCTACAGAGGGGTTTATCCATTAACCGTGTTGTGTTTCAACAACTTAAGATCCCAACACGAATCACAGTGGAACCTGTTTAGCTAATCATTTGTTTCATTGTAAGTTGTATATGGAGTGCTGGAAATGAGCAGCAGAAAAATGAGGTGGTAATACTGTTGGATAGTAAAAAATGTTCCATGTAAGCAATAAAGGCTTACATAATCACATCTGCTGTGAGCTTTGGAATGTGTGAAACATGAAATAAGCCTGATTGGTCTGGAAGAAAAAAGGCTTCCAATAGATTTTACACAAACCTCTATTTGCCGCCTCAAACCTCCCCTTGGTTGTAGTAATCTGCTAATATCAGTCGGGCTGCGGTTCATATGTGGGCTCAGCTCAGGGGGATCTCTTGCACTCTGCCACTGAAATTTCAGCCTCCATTTTACCCCTGTGCTTCTTCTCACCTACCTTCCTTCCTCCCTGGCCTCACATTTCTTGCTCAAAAGGCGATCAGATATAAACGTGGGGGCCACAAACGATGCAGCGGCTTCACTTGCCGCAAATACGAGACTACATAGACACATACTCATGCACAGCTAGAACCATTCCTTGAATCTCATGCTCACCGAGCCACCCTTCCCCCACCCAAAGCTCACTCTGATTCTCACATCCATGCACCTTCCTTAATTAAAGACTGCGCTTCTGGAGCTGTTATGACCTTTTATCAACTGTGATTTATAAATACATGTAAATAAATGGGGATACTAGAGACAAAATGGACACATTTAAAGAGGCAGTTTCATTCACACCGTGCGGCATGTATGACAGGCAGCGTTTGGGCACAGATTACTGCTGATTCCCAATTTTTTTTCCTGACAGCACATTCATTATATTCTTATTTTTTTTAGCATAACTGCTTGCTAAAACATGGAGGCAAAATAAGAAATGGAACTGGTATAAGAGATCCATTTCACCATCTCCTTCTCTACTCTGAGCTAATGAGACACAATCCTACAATTAGTACATCTTTGACAGATCTTTTCTTAAATTTAATGTACAAAGTCAGTCGGTAATGTCGGCGTCACCAGCTTGAGAGATAACACAAAAAAAATTGCAAACTGCACCCAAGTGCTGCTTCAGTGAATGAAAATGCACCATTTTTGGCCTATGGTAACTGCATCGGCGTAAGCCTTTGACGACACATACACTAGGTGTGTTAAATGTATAAGCATTAGTCATCTGCATCAAATCCAAACATGAAGATCATCTCTACGTGTGTGCAGTGGAACTGGATCAGTCCTGTTCTCTTCTCCTTACTCTGCTTCCAATAGAGGAACCACAGTCAACAAATGGGAAACAGAGGGCTTGAGATGAATACTAAATATGAATTCTCCTCTATAAATCGACAGCTGATACATGATGGTCTCTGTTTTTTTACTACAGCAGCAGCTCATCTGATCCCAGTCCTGCCCAGTCAGGCCCCACAGGCCTGAGCTATCTAACAGAGTGAGGAAGAAGAGTTACCTGGTCATACCACTCCCGGTTGGTACAGGTGCACTCGGGCCACCATCCTCCTTGTCCACTGGAGTTGTTGCCGTTTACTTTGGGGGCACACTTGGATTGGCCCTTTGGGTTGGGGCCTCCAGGGCCCCCACCAGACATAATCTTGCCCTTACTTCTCCCCAAAGTGCCCCCTCCTCCTCCCATGCTTCCGCCTCCCCCTGAGGCCGGAGGGGGTAAGGTCTGGCCTCCCCCGTACCCAGGCGGGTATCCATAGGGCTCGGCCTGCCATTCTCCTCCATACGACGGGGCGTCCATCCTACGCAGGGCAGCCATACGGGTCACCTCATAACATTCTGGGCACTTGCAGCAGTGATGGTGTTTGTGCATGCTGGCTGCGCTGGCTGGACTGACGCTGAGCTGAGCGGCGTGGCACTCTGTCTCTGCTGCCTCCTCAGATCTCACACGGCACGCTGTGATCGGCTCACAGAGCGCTAATGCCGACGGAAATAACACTAATCACGGAAGAATCTACAGATTTTCCCTTTTTCTGTCAAATCCTGTCACTCTCCGCTTTATTCCTCTCGGATGTAGAAAAAAAAAAAGATCAAGAGGGACGAGAAAGCAGCAACAGGAAAACAAAAATACAAAATGGGCACGTAGTCTTTGTCCTCTTGACGTAGAAGATCAAAGGAAATATTCAAAATATTGTATACGACCACACAATCAGAGACCAGCCCCGATGATAGAAATTTCCTCTTGCTTCTCTTGGTTCACAGTGATACGCATATAAATTCATAGATATATATATATAATCTTTTGTTTATATATCATATATATTTACACACACAAATACATATAAAAATATTAATATAAACAGACAAGCACAAATACAGTTATGTACAGGGATAAATGTATATATATAAATATCTATATGTGTGTGTACAAATATATATATAGATATATAAACAATATGTATAAATAAATAATATCCGCAGATGAAAATCTTCTTCTGTTCTTGGTATCTTCCCTCGGTCTGTCAAAATCTCACGCTTTTCCTCCTGCGTTGAAAATCGTTGTCTTTTCTCTCCCTGTCTCTTTTCTCAGCCTGCAGAGAGGAGCTGAGCACTGGATCGCCTCTCAGCCAGCTTGCCCTAGATGTGGATTATTCAGAGGGATGCAAGCAAGCAAGAGGGAGATGGAGAGTGAGAGACATAGGGAGAGAGAGAGAGAGAGCGGCAGGGGAGGGGGAGAGAGATACGTAGCAGCATCCCTCCAGCACCTCAGCCCTGACAGCCACAGCCAATCAACTGGCAGCGCTGCCATCAGCAGCAGCAGCACCAACAGGACTGAGCGCTTCGCTAGCTGCTCTTAAAGGGGCAGTAACGACTCAACCTCACTGCTGCCTGCCTTTGGGTGAAAAGGTGCTGCTTCACAAATCAAGGCATGATGAAAACATTGTATTTGTCTATTTCCTCAATAAAAAAAAAAGGGTCAGGAAGTTGTAGTCTGCAGTCGGTGAATGTCGACACGCGACCCTGATCCACTAATTGTGAGTCTAATCCATGTTTTTCATCAGACCAATGCAGCCAAAATCCAATTTACAGTGAGCAACCCTGTCCCTCCAACTGGTCTCTGGTCACCTCCACGGTCATCTCTAGTTCAGCCGCAAATTTAACAGCTTTACGTGCAAGTGATTGGCAACCTCAGGCTCTGTGTCACAGCACACATCTGTAAATAATCTCACAATGGAAGCAGGTGCAGCAGATGAAAATCCTATTTTTCTCCTGTGTTTCACTAGACCTGCCTCTCAGCAGTGATGCATTTTGAATCCCACATGCATCACTCTCTACCCCTCTTCCTTTTTTAAGTAGTATTACTGTAAAAAGCAGCACTGCCGTTGAATACATTCTATTGTTAACTCCTGCCCATGTGCAGTATTGGCTCAAAATAAGCACAGTGAGAGAAAACTGCACTGCTGGAGCCTCGTTTAAGAACCATAAGGGAAATATTTTATGTTCACAATGATGGCATCAACACATGTGTACGAAACCAACAAGATTACACGCTTGGGCTTTCAAGTGGGTGGAGGAAGAGATTGAGAGTGAGAATGTGTGAGGGAGAAAAAAAAAGAGAGAAAGGAGAGACTATATGCTTTCATGTATGTGTGGCGTTTATATATTCAGTAATGCGATTGGTCATTGGAGTTTTGCATGCTTGTGAATTTGTGGGTTGATCACAGCTAGATATAAAAACATCCCGACACTGAGGGTGAAGGTTTATTTTTTAAGAGACCTAAGAGGGAACGTTACAGTGTCGCCATTAAAGCCCTGCATATATGCATTATTAATGAAATGTGACGGGGAACAGAGCTGGGTGTGTCTGCATGGGGGAGAGTATATTTGTACAGAGTCTGCATGCTACAGTGCTCATACATGAATGCCGTTTCATTGTTTCGACTAACATAAGAAATGGTGCCTTAAAACTGTATTTATATTAATGTGTACATGTGCAACCTTCCTGTAAAATTGAGAAACATTTTCTGGCGAGGGCACGCTGCATTGTGTTGCAGCCCTACCAGGAGGCACACACAGCAGGCTCAGTGACACTAAATTACATGCAACACTAACTCACTTCATTGTGATGATGTTCCTTCACTGTAACCTACAGAGATTTGCCAAGCTGCGAACAAAAGGAGGAGAAACTTGGGCATCTTCTTAAAACAGAGACTAAAAACCCCTGAATGCCTCAAGTTACATTGTGGGATGCAGCCACAAAACCCAGCTGAAGCCAATCAGAGCAGTGAGGCGGGGCTTCGAAGGCAGCGGCTTGAAAGGACGATGTAAGCATATCGATCACGGCACACATGACCGAGCACATGTTGCAACCATCCTTCCCTAGCCTCGCTCTGTCTCTGTTTTAAACTGTCCACATCACATTTACCACACAGAGGGTTTGCATTTAAAAAACAATCACATACTGTACTGCACACAAAATGAGGGAATGGCAGGCAAGATACCCATAATATAGGCACGAGAGACGGACAGGAGAAAGATCCCCTACGTGAACGAAGACATATGTGTCATCTGCATTGGCGGGCACGCACATAGACACACACACACACACATACAGATTTGTGATATAAACTGTGTATGTTGACATATTTAGTGCCTCTGTGGGAAAGAAACCTCTCCCTTTAAATATTACATAATATAAAATATATAAAGAATTTGGTAGGTTGTTTAGAGCCAATGAAATGCTAGTTTTCTGTATCAGAAGGATAGCAGGAAGTGGAACACAGGGAGTTAATATGCACTAATCACATTAACAGCTATCACAGGAAAGAAAGGGTCTTGAAGGTTAATGTAGTGTTGGTGTATATGTTGTGTAAGACTTCTAATTTTCTAACATCATTTTGTGGATAAAGACGTATAGATTTTGATATTTCCGTTATGTTTTTATCACTAAACAAATGTATTGCTGCTCACTTCTGCGTCTGTGAGAGTAAATATTTCAGCAGAGTGTTCATAATGTGAAATCTAGGCAATTGCAATCTTATCCACGTGGCATAAAAGCCACATCAGTACAATATAGTGTAATCAAAAACCGTAGCCCGGCAATAAATACAAAGTTTGTGCAGATTTTCGTTGCGATTGTGTACCCTAAGTTTTGGTACGACTCAATTACACTATTATTTTTCAGGTTGTCGTTCGCAGTGTCCTTGTATTAGATTACAGGATATTGTAAAATTTAATCAGCAGTTTATAACGTTATAAAGCTGTCACCTATATAAGATTATCTTTCCATTTGTGACACAGTGCCAAGCAGGAAAAGCAATATTCAGTTACTGGCATTTCTTTAGTGACTAAACAGAAATAATACCAGAGATGGAACAATATAAAAACCATTAGAGAAATGTAGCAATCTTTTAGTTTTTCTTCAAACATGTGGACAAAGTTTTCCGCTTTTTATGAAAAGCTAAACACCTTTTTGTCACTTTGTACTACTTATTGAAACGACATATTGACACATTGTGATTATTGAACTGTTAGCTCCTAATTACACTCCGACCTTACCGAATTGAATCCACGAAAAATACAATTAAAAAAAAACTTGCCTTCATAATAGCCAGAAGACTCATGGCAATATACAATTAAAAAAAAATTGACATTCACCTATAACACATATTAATGCACATATAGGTATACATACATACATGCATTAGGGGGGGTGTGGGTTTGTGGGTGTGTGTGTGTGTGTGTGTGTGTGTGTGTGTGTGTGTGTGTGTGTGTGTGTGTGTGTGTGTGTTTGTGCAGTCCTTGATAAATATTGTGCCTAATTAAACAGCTTGGACTGAAAAGTAACGGATCAACAGCATTAGGTGATTTATCTTGTGAAATGAAAGCAGTAACCTCTGACCTTCTGTTGACAAATGAAAAAGAAGGAATTGTGATTTATGGCATAAACGAGGAAATTATCCTGTGCTTTTGAACAGAGATGCTTTTCCGCATCCCACCTTGCAGCTCCCCCAACACTATCAGCTCAGCATCAGCCTGCACAGCCCTTATTACATAAACCAACCTGGACACACACACACACACACACACACACACACACACACACACACACACACACACACACACACACACACACACACACACACACACACACACACACACACACACACACACACACACACACACACACACACACACACACACACTATCGTAATGAGCATGACAACCCCCCAACCACAGCACACACCATGTATTGAGCTTTTCAGTCATTTCTAGGCATTTCTCAGAGAAGCTTTGTGACTACTCCTTCGTCACCTGACCGGATGCAGCACCATAAAAGGACAGTCGGTAGTGAGGCAGTCTTAAAGAGGCAGCTCCATATCAACACGAACTAACTGCTCTACTGTAGCCTTAACTAACTGCAAGATGAGGGGGGTTAAGAAGCAAGTATAAAAAGACTCTCAGCATCGTTGCATCTTAGCAGAATCCATTTCCCTCTCCTACAAGAGATATTTAAAAGGAATAAATATTTCAGGGAATCTTTACCGTTAATGCTTTCACTGCTCAATGAATTGTAGCTTTGTTAAGTGTGAAGGGAGAAAAGGGGGAGAAACCCCAAGACAGAGAGACAGTCAGACTGAGAGAACGAAAGAATCTCATCAGTTTTGTACTAAAAGCCAATGTAACCTGCGGAGGAGCCTCCACGATGCTCTCCCAACAGTGCAGACGCAGAAAACAAAAGCTAGATGGTTAAGACTCCTATTAATAGGCCTCAGTGGCAGAGAACAGCTGCTCCACCACACACACCAAACACAGCACCTCCAACTGATGGAATAATGAGAGAGAGAAGCATACACATGGAGCAAAATAAGGAGTGGAGGGAAATGAGGAACACAAGATGGCAAGAGTGGGAGATTGTTTCAGAGCTGCATGGCTAAAGAACAGTGTTTGGCATAGATTTTGCACATGCATAAATAGACAAAAGCAGAAAGAGCTATGAAATGGGGTGCAAGGAGAGGGTTAAGACATGAGCTGGAAACAAAGGAGTGTGAAAGCGGTTGATAAAATATGATTAAGGTGCTGTCGGTCAGCAACAGACACTATAACCGAGGAGAAACGAAGCTAGGGTGCCCTATGTGTGGGCAGAAATGCAATGACTAGAGGGGGCATTATTGAAGCATGGTGCTGAACAGAAGGGGGGGAGAGTAAAAATAGAGAGAAGAAAATAGAGAGATGCCGAGAAAACAACAAAAGTGCTTATGCGTCCATCAGTGCATGTGCATGCGAAATAAACCCTGTGTAATTACCCATTCACCTTGTCACAGAGAGCAATGCATATGAAATCAGTGTGCTTGCTGAGTGTGCATCATCACGCTTGTGCTCAATGCCTGGATGGTGTAAAAAGCAGAGCAGAAAGAGAGAAACAGAGAGGGGAAAAAACAAAAAACAAAGACACAAATTAAAAGGGGAATGAAAAAGACAGGATGAAAAACAGAGAAGCGAGGAGAGAGATAGAGTCAGAGCAGTCTGTAGGGATGCAGGCGGGGGAGGAATGTGGTTTCCATGGCAACCCGAGGAAGGCTGAGCTCTGGGTGTCCGTTCCAGCTCTGCACTGCACCGGCCCTCGCCTCTCATCCGCCTTTCTCTCTCTCTCTCTCTCTCTCTCTCAGCCTCCCCCACTATGTCTTTCTCTCTACACCCCCCCCCCCCCCCCTCAATCCCTCCCTCACGTTCCCTGCGACTCCTTAGCTCCTTCACCTCCATCCTTCATGTGATAGAGGGAGTCACACACACACACACACCTCCATATTATCCAGAGTCAACCTGTGCCGTCACCGTATCCTTATGCAGACATTATCATACGAGCACATTGAATCCATGTGCTTACAGCGTGCATCTTCCTCTCTTTTACCCCCTCAAAGCCCCCTGATCCCCCCCCCCCCACCCCTCCATTGCACTAGTTCCCGGCTCAGCTGAAAAAGCCAACGCCTGCAGCTACTGTGCTGCCATGTGCCGCTGGCTGTGTTGTAATTGGGAAGGCATGTGAACACAAGGGCTTTTAATAATACTGAGGAACACGGCTAGCATATGAGACATATCTCTATCATGACTGTGGCTCATGTAAGCAGCAGGTCGACAACGACTCTTTGAAATGGTTTCACATCTTGGGATATACGCTTATTCACTTTCTTGCCAAGAGTTCATTGAGAAGATCAATACCACTCTCATGTCTCTGCGTTAAATATGAGGCAAGTGCCAGCAGGTGGTTAGCTTAGCTTAGCATAAAGACTGGAAATGAGGACACGGCTCGCCTATAGTAACAAAATCAGACTACAAGCACCTCTAAAGTTAACACATTTTATCTGGTTTGTTTATTCCGAACATAAAAAAAAAGAAGATATAGCACATAATCAGTCATAAACCACACATTGTAGTTCTTACACAACATGAGACATGTTATGTGTTAATTTGTGAGCCCAAGATGTGCTAATAGTATGGATTCTGTTACCTTTGGACTGAGCCAAGCTAGCTGTTTCCTCCTATTTCCAGTCTTCATGCTAAGCTAAACTAACCAGCTGCTAGTTTTGTATTTAATTGACAGATAAGAGAGTGGTATTAATCTTCTCGTCAAACTCTCAGCAATAGAGTAAATAGCTGTATTTACCAATATGTTGAATTATTCCTTTAAATCTTTGATATTTGCACAGGGCATCAGTGATAGCATCACCATGGTAAAAAATAAACCAATACTTTGGCATTGAGGTGTTTTACAGCTGAAGGTGAAGAGAGTGATAGATAGACAAAATATTTACAAAAATAGCTGGGCCATTACTGTCCCAAACATTATTAATTACAGTGATCTGCATGAGCATAATAGATGCAAATTATCATTGTAGGTGTTGAAATGCTGAAGAGAAAATTAATTAATTAAATTATTGAAATTTACAGAAATATTAACATCACAATAAACTACACAGATTCCATTCATTCAAACTGATCAAACAAATCTCCAGAAATAAATTCCTAGACTCCTTGTACTGCTTTGTGAATTAGCAGTCATGTCTCAACATCAATAAAATGTTTCAAAGGTCATCAACCTTTATGAACAGTAACAGATGTTTCATGATGCTAGGGCTCTTTTGTGACGCCTCACTAAACTGTCATGTTGAATGCATAATCATCACATCATCAGGTTCATTAGTATCTGCTTCCATTAGCAGCAGCTGCCTTTTCTGAAGCCTGATGAGAACCACTGAGGAGAAGTTGTGTTCAAAATCCTCTAGGAAACTCCTTTTTGCTTTGCCTTACTGACCTTTGGCATTTCGACGTGGGATAGAGTCACCAAGCCAGAAACTCGCTCCACTTTGTGAGGGCTCCTCCTGCTGGTCACTTGCACCCGAGACACACCATCTTCTTCCTCCTGGTCCTGTGGGACAGGCAATGATCAGGACATACTTGTGGATATCAACAATTACAATCATCACCAACAGCTTTAAAGGAGTAAATCAACATTTTGGGAAATTTGCTCATTTGCTTTCTTTTTTTAATCGGGCAGCAAACTGAATATTTTTTACATCCAGGTGGTTATAACAGTCTTTAAAGGTGCAATACAGCCGATTCATACCATTAATAAAGCAGCAAACAACTACTGTTTACATGGGATATAGTGGACTAACGTCTGCCTGAGCAGAGAATGAAGTCGCTCACCCTCTTTGTTGTTATCAAAGCTTCTCCATGCTTTATTGACATAGCAGGGCCGGCCGTGCTTTCAGTGCATGTTTGTGCAGGTGAGCGAGCCCTACTGGTTATAGCTAACAGCCTATATGGCCGTTCCCCTTGAGACTAACACTGTTAATACACAGAACTTTTACTTAGATTTAACTGTTAGCACTGTTAGTTGAGAGCCGTCGCCATGTTGTAAGCCATTGAGAGGCAATAGACTTCTGATCTCTTATATAGCAAGTTTAGGGAACCTGGAAATACTTTCAGAACAGCCATAGGGGTACAATCAGATGCTTAGCTTTGTGAATTTAACGTAATAGTAATTGATTGTACATATAATATGAGGTTAGAACAAGCAGGCTCCTCTGTATTCTTTAGTGCAGAAAATGGACTGTTGGATGAGAGGATTGATACCTCTCACATTTGAGTGCTCTGAATATGTAGCTAGAGCCAGCAGCCTGTTTTCTTAGCTTAGCATCACGAATGGCAACAGGAAGACAGAGAAAGTCTGTCTGGCTCTGCCTGAAGGTCCTAAAGCTCTCTAAATCACACATTAGATACTGTTTGTTTTAAACATACAAAGAATTAAGTGTAAAAGCTAGAATTTGTAGTTTCAGAAGTAGACTTATAGTCACAGAACAGAGTCAGGTTAGCTGTTTCCATTGTTTATGCTACACTAAGCTAACTAGCTGCTGTCTCTCTTATACTTATCTTACTGTCCGCAAGAAAGCGAGTATACTCATTTCCTTTGATGTAATCATGACTTTTCTACACTAAAGAATAAAGAAGAGCGAGACTAAAAAATATCTATGAGCATGGCTAGGGAAATGGTACATTAGTAAAAGAAAAGTCCTTTTACAAAATCTAAAATATAATAAAACATAACTGTGTTGGTGTTAATAACACACACCAACACAGTGCTATTTGTTGTGGAAACAGTCACCTGCCAAAACAGCACAGAACTGGACGGCAGGTCAACTCCATCTCATATTTTATGACAAATGAAACTGCACCAATGTAAGGAAGCAGAACACGTACTTAATCAAACTGAAGGGACCAAAACCTTCTACTGACTGTGGACAGTTATACACAGAGTCTACAGTACCTGAAATTCATTGAGACCGTTCCCACAGTTAAAGACAACACAGAACCTAAACTGACAGCAGAGGGCAGTCTTTAGAGACGGCCATCACTGGTGCAAAGTATTTTTTTCAAAAGTTACAGCAAAACAGCCCCAAACATTTTCCAAACACATGACGCCATCTCTCTCAGCTGATACCTCCAATTAAAATGAAAGCTTTTTGGTTGTTGCACTGGTTTGGATCAATTATATTAAGTTTTATTTTAGAGATGCTAAGTGAGTTTCTCTCGGCTCCATCTCCACATGGCAGCACTGACAGGCAGGTCAACTGACACTGCCAGAGCCACAGCTGCCCGCTTTGTGTAATAGTGGCAACTAAGCCCTTTGCACTGTGCCTGAACACTAACATACTCACAAACACACATGCACTTCCAAAATTGTGCCGACACATTTGAAATGAGTCCATCAATTAATAATTTGAAGTCATACAATATTTAAAATGTATGATTTTTTTCAGTTTTTCCTTGGCTAATACTTTCTTAGTTATTCCAGGATTATTACACAATCAAATTGGTGTTTGCAATGAAAACACTAATAAATTCTGAAATCAAGTATACTAAGAAAAAACAGCTTCTCTCACGGTTTCTTTCATTTCTTTTCCAAAGGAGCCATTCTCCACTCTCACCTGCTACTCTGCACCAAATCAGGGAATTTGCAGACTCATTTAGTTTCCCTCCCATCCTCCACTCAGGTGACAACATGGCCAGAATACTGATGAGCACCTCGCTGGGTGTCCATTAAGCAGCTCTCTCCCTCTCATACTTCCCCTTCTCCCTCTCCAGGACTGTGCCTGGGCCCCACAAGCAGCTGGGATCCAGAGAGGGAAGGATGTGGGGAAGGATCAGGAGCCAGGCTGCACTGAATTAGAAGCTCGACAGGGTGGATCACAGAATATACTGAGATGAGCTTTGGATGGCAGAATAAAGTTCAAACCACTGTCATAGTTTGTGGTTATTTCTATGAGAGAGACAGATGATGAACATCTGGCACTGCAACTGACTGTATGTGTTTCAGCATTAATGAAGTTCGCCAACCTTTATTTTGTGTCTATATGGGAACAAGAAATAGTGTGTTGACATCTGCTGGTTGTCCTGCATTGTATCAATATATGTCCGGTTTTATAACATAACGTACAGTTTGAAGGACTAACAGAGCTAAAAGAACATTAGAGATTTTATTCTGACAAAAGTCATCAAACAAAATCATTTCTCCCACACAGCTCTGGGATCCGACTGTCATGGATCAATCAAGACTATCCTCAGGATAACAGAATTCAACTTAGAAAATGTCAACAAAGATGGACTTTTATATTAAAAGTGTTAAGTAATACCAAGAATACTTTCTGTTAATAATAATGTCACTCGCTTGAGCTTTACGTGTTGACGAGTAGTAATAGCCTGGACAACTCAGTCTTCTGCACTAAAGCGTCCATTTAATACAGTCTAGTAAATTACAAGTTTATTGTAGTTCCCCTGTCCAACTGACCAAACATAATCCAGGTAACACTTAGCACATGAATTTCAAAAACATATTGCCATTAAGTGATTGACTGGAGGGAGGGGCTGTTTAGCACGAAGGAATAATGTGGAATCTCATGTGAGGACTGAATGGTGTTATTTCAATATCACCTTTATATTATAGACCTTAAAAAACACTGAAAAGGGGTTTTCACTTTACATGACTGAGAAACACCTGTATATATGCAAAAATCTATTTTTAATGAGCTATGTATGAAATCCAGTATAGATCCCATCAACAAAACATGCAGGGTGGCTCAGTCAGATCCACATCCTCCTGCTCCATGTTTAGCCTTATTCAACAGAAAAATGGATCAGAAAGGTGAGTCTATACCTGACAGTAACTAATGCTAACTGGTTATTAGTAACTTATAACTAATCAGAAGGTCCCAAATGACCGAACAGATTTTACAGAACCCATTTTAGAACATACTATCTTCATTTGTTTAACTCAAATATGGATGGGAAAGCATTGTATTGGCATACAATCTTTATTTGTATTTTCTTTTTTTTTTTAAATGTGCAGCACTTTGAGCTACATAGTCTGTAGGAAATGTGCTATATAAATAAATATTATTACTATCATTTTTATACACTTGGAAATGTGAGCCTGTCCTTTAAGACCAGCAAAAAGCTGCAGCCGAATAATGAGCTTCTTGGTGAAGTTATGTTCATGTTCACAAATGTTATTCATCAGTGTGTCAAGAAAAAATTGGAGCTATCCTTCTTTGTCAAGGAAGAGGATTGGGAAGGAGCACATGAGAGAGAATCCCCTTTCAGGCCACACAGGTGGAAAAAATAAGGAATCAATGTTACAATCAAACGATTCAGCAGATTACCATGAATACTGTGTAAGAGCAAAAAGATAAGATAAACATATCTACTGAGGATGAACTGATAAAAAGAAAAAGTTTATCTCGTGTTTAACTCCAGGGCCTGTCCACCATAACTGAACCCAAGTTCTCCTGACCATTGTACGTAAACAAAGAAAACCATGTTTCTTGTCAGTCTAAAAGTGTGATGTTTCTTGTCAGTCTAAAAGTGTTTTTTTTTTTTTTTTTTAAAGCATACGGTAAGCTTCTTCTGCTAACCAATTTTTAGAGACACAATCAGCGTCCTGCATGTTCCTAGATACATTTCAGCACGCTGAAGAGCTTTCGTGACACATTAGAACTGAGAAAAGCTTTAAAACCAATTTCTAGTGGGCTCTTTCATCCTCTGAGTATTTTGGAGTTAACAGTAAATGGTCCTCTTTCAACATTACAACGACTCAAAGCATCTAAAGGCAACTGATGGGTCCTTTCCTATTTCTGGGGTGTTTCAGTATATTTAAAATTATTATATCAATAAACTTTAGCACACAGGCACACCTATAAATAAATTGATTACAGTCCAGTACGTTTTATTGAGTACATTAATCAGTGGCATTACAATTGTTCTCTTCATGATAATAAATGAGAACAGTAAGCATTAGAAAATGGCACGTTGCTTTTCCTGTTGTGGAATAAGGGTCTTCTTTCAGGCCCATATAATTTGATTAAATTAGTCTTGTTTCAGTGGAAGAATCCAGTTTGTAGGTTCAAAAGGATCAAAGTGGGCATTGTGCCTGAAATTCTGTTTAAAAAATAACATTTTAAAACGTTGAAAATGTTTTTTTTGTTTTCACAATGAATGTGTACCCCCACGTAGACTAACGTTGCGTGACCGTAGGCGCAGCCAAATAACCAGACACACACACACATTAAGCCAAAGCTATGGCATTTTTTTCTAATCTCTGCCCAAAAGCAGGCCAAAGATCAATTTCATTCATTAACATTTTGGCATAGCTGGAGGAAAGTTATGAGGCAATATTAAATCATGTAAGTGACATGAAGTCAGGGGTTCCTACTCATCCAAAGACTAGAAGAAGAATAGTGATGTGAAACTAAAAACAGAACTATCCATGTTTTTTAACCAGTGTGTGGACTCTGTGTTGCTCATCAGTTAACATCTGAATATGGTTAAAATCTAAAAATAAAATGCAGCTTTGCTTTCTTCAGTTCCGTTGTTGTGTTTTGAGTCCTTTACTGAAAATATTCTAAATAACCCTATGACTGCAAACATTTGTTATAATGAAAGGACTGGTTGAGGTCATGAGAGCAATCTACTGATGAGCAAATGGTAATCAGTGCTCTTTTGACTCTAATTTCCTCTTCTTCCTTCTACCCATGTGTCCCCTCCTCTAACTTCCCCCCCTGCCCTGACACTCACTCACCAGGTTGAAGTCATCGCTGCCGTGACTCATGCCAACATTTTCTCCATGTAGCAGTGCGAGGGACACGGGTAGTGACACCTTGTGTTGGCTGCCAAGTAACCTTTTTGTGCAGCCAAAGAGGCAAAGCCGGGCATTCGGCAGCATGTGTGACACCAGATACAATGTAAACACTACGCATATTTTCTCCAATCTATAATGTTTAAAAGGAAAATTACCTCCAACGCATCCCGCCTGCCGTTTTCTTTCACAACAGTTTGTTCTTTGTTCAGTTGCAAGGTCACCTCGTAACACTCTTGAATATCTGTGAGAAAAAAACAAAAACAATAATGAGCTTCTTTGTTCAAACAGATTTACAAACAGATGTTCGTGCTTTTTTTTCCTACTCTGTTATATTTATGTCTTCATCATATCATTGCATCCTTCTAATGTACACTGCTTTGGATGAGTAAAAGAACACGGCGATCAATCATGGACACATTTGGGAGATGTTTTCCTCAGCGGTGCACTGGGTGAAAATGTGGGGGTGAGAGTCGTCTGTTTACATGGAAGTTATGTCTCCAATTTTGCAAGTGCTCTTCTTATCTTGTTGCTGAACTATATGACTCAGGCAGTGACTGAGTAAATCATCAACTCAGTGTCTACGAGGCCCACGTTATAATATTTCATGCTACCTGAACAACATGCATCATTTCTCTACTTTTGGTTCTTTTAGTTTCTCATCGTTGATCAAATACACTGTAGGTCATTTTCCAATCTCATTGCTTTGAAGCTCCATTTTGGGGCGCAGGTCCATGATATCCTTGAATAAATGTAGACACTGCCCCCTAGTTGAGTAGCGGGCAATTCATACCCTGTTACATGCTTTAACTTGAGTGCTGTAGAATGGGGAAGTTGGTTTTACAAAAGCTTTTTCCTGAACTTTTACATTCAGGGATGTAAGACGATGCTTCAAACTTGATGTGCGGAGTCTGACTTTCATATACATTGTTAATAAAACGCCATAGTATAAATCTAAGTGTGTAAATGCAGAAAAATATCAGCAAGAAAGGAAGAGTCTACAGCCATGCCAGCAGCTCTGTGATGCTGCACTGTTAGGCACAGTGGTTCTTTGAGCTAAATACTAACGTCAGCATGCTAACATACTGAAAAAGACAATCATAGCATGACGGTATTTGTTTGGCAGGTGTACGGTTTACCATGTTCACAATCTTAGTTTAGTACTCTTTTATAGTGCCACAAAATGCTAGGAGAATAGCACAATTAGCATTTAAATATCAGCTTGTCTTTTAAAGTTTTGCTTCTCTTTTCAGACTCAACTCCTCTGTTCTCCTCCTTTCTCTTGTCGTCTCCACTCATTACCTCGTGGCTCGTTACACGTCCATGTCCTGTGGTCACCTATTGAGTGGCAGCCCTTTGATGAGAATGCACTGGGACAATTTCGCTGATGTCACACACAGGACTGGTTACTGCACTGTTGACATAAAGAGGTTGGAAGTTCCTCAACTTCCCAAAGTTCAATGTTAGGACAAGACGTCCTACACCGCACATTTGAGAGGGACACCTAAGAGAACTTGATACATTTAAAATGTTTGAATTTTTTTATATCTTTAGTTGAAGCATACTCAAAGACAGTTCTGCACTTTAGTTGTGTATGTGTGTGTGTGTGTGTGTGTGTGTGTGTGTGTGTGTGTGTGTGTGTGTGTGTGTGTGTGTGTGTGTGTGTGTGTGTGTGATGGAGAGATAGGAGTCAGTATGTCCCAACAAGATACTGTGAGAACAAAAGTGTAAGAATGGAGCATGTGACTCATCACTGTGTCTGAATGTGGAGGAGTGAAGCCGTGTGTGGGCAGAAGAGTTTGTTGCCCAGCTGACTAAAGAGCAATATCACTCACACAAACTATGATATGTATGCAGACACACACACACACACACACACACACACACACACACACACACACACACACACACACACACACACACACACACACACACACACACACACACACACACACACACACACACACACACACACACACGCTGTAGGGCCTACCTGCATATACACACTTACATACAGGCACAGGCATACACGCAAATACTGCGAATGACACTAGAACATGGTTCAGATGCAGTACGCAATTTGAAATGGCTATGCAACGTGAATTTTTTGAGCACTGAAAATAAAATTTCATACAAGCCCAAAATATTTGTATTAAGTGCAAGTCGTTGTATTCATGTGTAGCTGTCTTTCTTGCCACCTGACATACAGTATGTTGTTTGGGAAAATATTTGTCTCTAAAGCTGTTAAAAAATGCTCCACTAGGTCTGTGTCTCATTTGGTGCTGAGCATTTAGTGTGTCGACGCCTACAAAACAAAAACAAAAAGCTGAAAGACGCTAAGAAGCTATCTAAAGCTGAGATCAATTGTAGAACCAGGCGGTAATTCTCTGAAGGTTCATCACTGAAAGTGACACCTTTCACATACATTGAGTCATTGGACTCATTGTTTCTTTAAAAGAACCTGGTAAGTTATTCTTTAAATAAGTCTTGAGAATGTTGCATCTGCTAAGTCTTGCAAAGTTTGCTCTTCAGCTGCGTCCTGGACACCTGGCTTGTTTTCACACTTCTAACACTTCTAATTACATCGTTTGCATCTATTCCTGGCAGAGGTAACTAAACAGAGAAGATTGCTCAATCAGGTCTTGAAGTGTTTTGAGATCAAGATTCACAGTCACACAAAGAAACAGAGACTTTTTTGTTGTGACTTTCCCCAAAAAAATCTTTGAACTGTTCCAACCCTCACAGACCACATAAATTCCTGGCCATGGAACAAAATACATAATCCAAGCCAGAAGTCTCTTTTCACAGGACTTATTCCCAGATTTCTTTTTGATGTAGGGACTATTTCAGGGACTATTTTAGGATGGCCTGGTCGGAGCTCTAAGCCTTTTTTGTCACAGTCATAGGGGGGTTCCTGCACCTTCTCCCTGTCATACAAAGACTGCATGCAGATCAGTGTGTTTGTCTGTTGTTATAGGCCTCTCCTATTTGTCATGTACCTATTCAATTGAACTGAAGTCGTCTCTGTATTGCCTGCCTGGGTGAATCATGCAACAACAACAAAAAAGAATGTGCCCCTGGTTCTTTACATGATGATGAGCAAGCCGCGGCTCACTAGAATAACACATTCACAGAAAACTAGGTCACAATTTCAATGCAGGGCAAACAATTCACCCCCCCTTGTCACTGCCTCGATAAAATATTCCCCAGACTTTTAGGGTCTTCTGTAATTTAACGTGTGTCTGTCTGTATGTGTGCCCCAACTCCCAGCAGCAGCCCCCCCCCCATGCCTCCACTGCATGTTTGTATGCTGGAACAAAAGGGTGGATGCACAGTTAAGGCAACCTTTGTTCGTGACTGTGCAACCATGCAGACACCCAATCAAGTGGCCTGTACTGAACCTTCCCACACTGCATCAAACTCCTCTTTACTTCCCACAGTGCATCAGAGCCATAAATCCCCCCCCCCAACACTTTTCTTGTTTTGTACGTTTTCATCTGAGCACAAAAAAGTTAACAGCTTCGTCAGCTCTGCTCAGAAAGCTCTCCAGAAAAGCGACACAAAATGGTCAGAACATAATCGCTTCACATGGCCATGAGCATGCCAAAGCAAACACAACAGGAGAGGATAAGAGGATGAGTAATGTTTATACAGCACTGTATTCCTATTAGTGCTGTGAACCGGCTGCTCCTCCGCTCTGCGTTCCCTGATGAGAACCACATGTTGAACGAAGCCCTGCACCTGAGACACAACGACCACAGGCCTCTTCTGCCTCTATCCTCACACTCTGCGCAGATGATCCTGAGGGCCGGGAGAGTTGATGAAGAGGCTTGGCACGACGGCCATGAGCAGTTTATTTTCCTGTCGGCCTGCTGGCTCGGCAGCCCTGACTGAACTTTCTTTGTGAGGAATGTTTGGAATCCTGATTTAGAAAGCGAATCCTCTCCGAGTCTCCCTTACTTAACTAAATAACAAGATATTTTGCATCTGATATCAGTAGTTATCAGATACAAGTTGTTCATAGCATCAAGCTATTATATATGCATTTTTAAATGATTCATATTTTCTGCAGAGGTACATGAATTTTGCTTGATGCAATTGTCTAATAAAATACCAACATATTATGTGAAACAGTGCCAATACTGGGAGAAATTGACAAGTTTTCAGTGTGTTTTTATGGCTTTGCTCCCTTCAAAAACAGTCACTCGTAAAAAACCCTCAGAGCTAGAATGTAACCAGTGCCTTGCTCAAGGACACCTCAACATGGCTCATTCTTAGTCCTATGAGACCTGTGGCATTGTCTGCGATCCCAGCCAAAATGACTGTCTTTAAAAAACTGTAGAGGGATCACTCTTACAGCTAGAGCGAAGATATCATATGAAACTAGATGACCTGATGAATCCATTGGTGCCATCGATATGATGCTAGCTTGTCGGGAAGCAGCCTGAATGCACCTAAGTAAGGCTTCATTTTGGCAAATGAAAACTTGCATTCTCAAAGGGGTCTCTTGACCTCTCACATCAAGACATATGAATGAAAATGGGATCTTTAAGTACCCACAACAGACACCCCATTACAGACATGCCCACTTTCTTAAAATCATACGCAGTTTGGGGCAGTATAAATGTGTTATGTTTTATTTTGCCTCTTTTACCTACATTTAACACATGGTGCGTGTTTGCCTCCGCCAACCAGACATGTTGCAGTTTACATCTGCGTCTGTCCAAAGTGTCATCAATTCATCATCTTATCCTGTTAGATACTTGTGTGAAAGAGTGCCAGAGGACATTTGTGCCAAATTTGAAGAAATTTGCTCAAGGTGTTATCGTGTTCAAGAGAATTTGACGGCGTGAGGTTACACTGACCTTGAATTTTGACCTCCAAAATCGAAATCAGTTCATCCTTGAGTCCAGATGAAACTGGTAAAATGACTTACTAAATTGGTACAAATAGTGAGCATAGAGGTCTTGTATAGATGGTGACTGTCATGTTCATCATCTTAGTTTAGCATGCCATTATATATTATAAAGTTTAACAGGACTGTCATTAGATTTTGCAGGTATTTGTCCAAACACTAAAGTTTTGGATAAATTCAAAGTTTGACCTGATCATGGTGCAAGATGTAAAGTCAGATGATCAACAAAGTTATTCCCATTCATCCTGTTAGGGACATCAATGTCTGTACCAAATTTAATGGCAATCTAACAAATGTTTTTTTCACACACAAAAAAAATGTCTACCTGCTGGTGGCGCAAGAGTTAAAATAAGAGGATCACCAAAATCTGTATTCCTCTTCTAGGGACCATAATCGCCTGCAGACTTTGTGCCAATCCATTTAATAGGTTGTGGAGATATTTCAGTCTGGACCAAAGTAGTGGAGCGACCAACCTTGCCATCCCTAGAGCCACATATAATATTTCTGGACTTCACATGTTGATGAGGAAGGTCAAAACAATGGATTACTGGATGCTAAGAGCCATAAAAAGTGCACCAGTTGTGTCTTTGTGATTAGCCAAATGAAGGCTGTATATCTTCGCTACTTTTTAAGAAGCCTCTGAGATGGGATATTGCTAGACAATATTTGGTCTTGAAATATGGACTTTGAATGATGGGATACCACAAATGAGTCCCTACCACTGACTTCACTGTGTTGGAGAACAAGCGAAAACAGTATCAGATCCTGTCTTCATTGCACTACAAACTATGAATTCATATCATTCTGATTTATTCTGTTAAAATGGTACTAAGAAAAAAATACTTCAGAAATGTGTGTTTACTATTGCTTCAGATACATCACTGGTAAAAACTGTCATACTGTATTTCTTTAAGTGCTGCCTGAGCATGCCCTCCCCCTCAGCTCCCCAGCAGTGGGTCAGCGGTAGCAACAGCAGACCCAAGGGCAAGCATCATTATAACATGTCTGTGGTAATTAGAAGGACCACTCAACCGTTGGTTAAACTGAAGTAATGTGCTTTAGCTGCTTTAAAACGAACTCAGACTCACACTGGCTTCCCTGAGCTCTTTTCAAAAACACCAGACTGGCCATGAAGGTGTAGCTGGTTACACATAATATTAGTGACTCGTCAGGGTCTCATTAGAACTTACGCACAAGGGTCCTTTTAGGGGTGGTTATATAAGTTTTGTCAGCGGATTTAATAGATGACTAAAGCTCTGAGGTAATGGAGAATCAGCTGTATCAGTTTTTCAATGATTAATAACATAAATTGATGAGGAAAATTGTATAAAAAGGCCATTTAGTCAAATTCATGGGAAGAATTGTGCTTTTACAGTGTGACAAGTGTGAGTTTATAACAACTCAGTCTATAGATAGACTGTGTTGCGGTTGGCTTTATTGGGATTTCATTACAATGTGAGTATGTTACAGAGGAAACCTTTGTAAAGCTGACTGAAAGGCCTCTTTCATAAGACTTAATTGGGAAACATTTAGACCCAGTAAACTTCCCATACAAATTAATACAACCTGACCCTGTCTACATCCTGTGTCTGCCTGCAGCCAATCACATGACAACACAAATCAGAGTATTTCAGCCACCCTAAATAACTTGAGTGTAGCAAACTATAAAGAAAAAAACAAGCTGTAAAACATATCTATTACTCAAAAAGAGGAGGGTGTGAACAGGAAAAGTTGTTTGGCAAGTCCACCCTAGGAAAACCCTGACGTAATTTAAGCCAAAAGGGCAGAGTTTGGAAATACTCCTTTCTGGAAAACAAGCAGTTTTACAGTGTTGTTCTTACCAAGAAGGGCATGGAACAGCTGGCTGCCCAAGATGGAGGAGACTTTGCCCACGCTGGTCTTCAGGGCCTGCTCCTCTGGACTGGTCAGGTTGGACTGGTAGCGTCTGAGCAGCCCCACTGCTCGCTCTGTGTCTGCCTCACAAAATAAATACACGACTCAGGACAACAGCAGAAAACAACCTACACATGTTGGCATTCACTGTTGACAGGGTGTATATTATTCTCATGAACTTGGGTTATAATTAATATTTATTCTATTACTCTTGAAAGGCAGTTAATCCAAGGACAGAATATTGAAATATAATAGGATATTATCTCAAACGCTGCTATGGCTGCAACTTCCCATTATTCTATTAATCAACTACTCTACAGATGTTTTGTTTTTTTATTAATAGCTTGCTTTAAAAAAAAAAAAAAAAAAAAAAAGGTAAACACCAGCATTGCAAGTTCCCAGAGGACTTGGTGACTCTATTTAACATATTGGTCCTCCACCAACAGTCCAAAACCTTGAGATATTCAGATTAATGACTGAACGGCCAGAGCTGTAATAGGTGAATTTGTGCCATTGTGCTTCGAAAAATTTAACAATTTATAGATTCAAACAATTGTGGCAAACTACATTTCTGCCAATCCACTAGGTTGCTGATTAACTCTAAAATCTATAGAGAATAACTGATTTGAAAGAATCAGCAAATGCAGAACTCCTGAAAATATAAAAGGAGTCCCAGAAGATGAAATAACTTAAACTTCATGTTGGACTATCACACACATAAGGTTACGTGCAAATATGGAATTTTACATAAAACATCATCTAATAATAATGATAATTTACATTTGACTTATAGTCAAATGCAGCTCTGGTGTTTGTTACTTCCCCCCTGTAGAGCCAGTTAAAGGTATTTTCTCTTGCAACACGGCTGTACAGCTGGTTGTTGAACCTGGTGGGCGTTGAGGAAAAAACACAGCAGAGAGATGATGCACATCACGGAGGTAAACCTACAACTTCACAGCTTTCTACCTCATCCTCAACATTTCGATCGAGAATAAAAAAATCTCGATGCCCGGAAGTTGCAAAATTCTCCAGTTACAGTAATGTCACCTTTGTATTCCTTAGGGACAGACATGAAACATTATAACTGAGGTGAGCCAGTTAAAAGCTGTGCAAAAAAAAAAAAAAAACTTCCATGAAGTACTGTGCTGACGTTAACCTAACATTTGTTAAAACAGAGGTTGACACGTGAAGGGCACGCTGCGTTATGTTCACGGTACTTACCATATTTATGTACCATGGTATGGCCAACTCCAAAAAAAGTCATGTAAATAACGGGTTTGAGTGTTGTTGTTGTTGTTTTTTATATATATATATATAATTACAGTATAGTCCCATGTAACTAAACAACCGTGTCGCCTCCTTTTCCCCAAACGAGTGAGATGTTGAGTTTTTAAATCCAGCCGATAGTCGCTCCCCGTCTGTTTGTCTCTTAGTGTTATTGCGGCGGTCAGCAGCGGTCCACACCCACACACGGGCTTAAGATGCGACAACAGGAGACCGCTTACTTCATGATAACTTTCCAGAAGTTTTTTCTTTTTTTGTTGGGGGGGAAAACAGCCTGAGAGCGTGACATGTTCCTCCTCCCCTCGCACACATGCCTCGCCTTCATGGAGAACGTCCCTGTGGCCTTTAAGCCTCATTGAGATGAGTGTGATATCAACATAATACATGTGAACTACACTCAGTTCATTTAGATTATCTGTAGAATTAAATCATCATTTGTAAGCAATCTTTTGGTGAAACATCTTGCCCAGGGTGACATTTTTCACTGGTCTACCGCAAGGAGCCTCTTTTCCAAATGTTTGCGTTGTGCGCCATCTAGTGGTGCTGTAGGATAAGGCTCTTTTAAATCACTTCTTAAAACACATTTTTACAGAATGGCTTTTATGTGATGTCGTCGTTTTAATGTTTTGTTTTATTTGGTTTTACTATTTTATCTTATATTCGTTTACTATTTTATGTTTATCTATTTCACTGGATTTTATTTATTTTGTTCGTTTATTTAATTGTGACTTCATCCTAACGATTGTTTTTAATGTTTCATCTATTGCACTGTTTTGCTGCCTTATCTGTCGAAGCACCTTGTAAACCTTGTTTTTAAAAGGTGCTTTATAAATAAAGTTATTATTATTATTATTATTATTATTATTATTATTATTATTGGGAATCACAGGTTCGAGGAGAGCGAGCTTAATGTGAAAATAAAGTTGTTAAAGCCTTTTGAGGCTCCATGCGAACCGTCTGCGCGCGAGTTGCATCATGGTTAATGTAGGCGACGGGCTTTGACAAGGAAGAACTACATCTCTGATCATGCTGCATCGATTTTGATTCTTTTTTTTGTTTTTCATTGTGAGTCAAACATTGCTGCCCTGAGGCAACAGACATATTTTCACACGTTATAGTGTACACATTAATATATCTGTCTATACGTGTTTCAGATTAATCAGATGGAGAATTGAAGTAGGAATTAATTCATTTTGTGGCGGTAACACATAGATTTCACTATTTATCATCTCAGTGATGATATTCAGATACTTTACTTATGTAAAAGTACAAATGCCAAAATGTAAAAGTACTCCATTACAAGTTAAAGTCCAGCTTTCAATATGTACCCAAATAAAACTGTTATCAGCAAAATGTTTAAAAGTAATAGAAGGCCTACCCATTTTGCAGGTTAAATGGGCTCTGTCATGTATGTTTGCATTTCTAGTGCAAAGGTAGAGTGTATAAAATGTGACCATTGTTTCACAACCAAAAAGAAAATACAGAAATTTGTTTAAAAAAAGACTGAAGCATTACATAAAGACACAACAATATTTATGGAGTCCATGATCAAATACACGGACACAGGACAGTGTAGAAAATAATCATAGTGCTTTTGGCTCAGGTTACAGTACATACACATTTTTCCTGCAGTGATCAATCCGACAGTAGTAGCAACACAAAAATGATTAATACCCAGTTAACCAGTTGACATAAAAAAGAAACAAAAAAGTAGTACCGGTACTGCCATCTAGTTGCATGGTGCCGATATTTGATTAACATTGCATAACCTCTGAAAAAGCAACATTCTTATTTTCATGGCTACGGAAGATAGTGTATGGTTATTCACATTAACTTGCTTTCTTCCTGGTTTAGGTCCAAACCATTCTGGCGGTCGGTTTTGTGGCAGAAAAATATCCTGCTGGAGTCGGTCAGACTACTAGTGGTTAAGAAGGGACACAGTTCTCTCCCGTTCAATGCTGAAGTAATGTTTCTTTGCCTCTCTGTCCCTGTGAAGAGTCACAAAAAAAGTTATAAAAACCGACAAATTAATACATGTTGTTGCTATGGATTTGTTTATGGTTGATAAATAATTTTATCATAGTTTATAGATCAGTTGTAAACTAATAATAAGAACAACATTTATGTAACCAGGTTGTAAAAAAAATTGTGAATGATGACATTATAATATTGCTAATCCATTATTCCATTTAAATGTATTTCTCACTGTCTAAAAACGAGGTTTACAAAGATTTTAATCCATCAAGTCTTTTTTCAAATGTTTGTAAATGATAATGTGAATGTGGACAAGCTGTTCATAAATGGATCAAAAGTAAGTGGTCAAACAGTCCAAGTAAAAATTAGGATTTACAACCTGTCAAACCAACATGTGATATTGATGGTCTAACTGATCAATAAAGCTTTATTAAATAATTTAATAACAGTTAATTGAGCCATAGTTTGTACACCTCCTGTCTATTATCTTGCAATATAACATTCTCTAAAATGTTGTTTGTTTTTCGAATGAAGAATACAGACCCACATTTTTTCTATTAATTTTGCCATTGTAGTTACATTAACCCGTTTTTAACTTCAAGTCAAACCCAAAGGATAGTTTGGATTAATATCACCACTTTTTTAAAAATGTTATAAGCAACATGGAATCATGGATAGCAATGTTATTAAATATTTGTGAACACACTTTAATCAAAATATAAGCTGCTATCTGGAACACTGTGCACTGCACCCAAATGTTAATACTGTAAATACCGGAAGTCTTTTTTTTAGTATCATTATTGTCATTATGTTAACTAGAGCTAAAACAATTAGTAGGTTAAAAGATTAGTCCATCAACAGGAAATAATAATAATACTCATTTTTCAAACAAAAAGGCAAAACTTTTCCTGGTTCCGGATTTGTTGATTTTCATTTTATTTTTATGATAGGAAAATTAAAATATTTTGGTTTTGGACAGCAAATTTGAAGCCTGGGGATTTCGGAAATATTGATAAACATCTCATAGACTTAAGGATTAATTGATGATTAATTAATTAATTAATTAATTAATAATAATGAAAACAGTGATTAGTTGCAACCCTAATTTTAGCATATTGAAATTGTTCGGTACCTCTCCTGTGACAGAAACAGTGCACTTTCCTGTCAGAAACAGTGAGGTGAATGAGTCAGTCCATTCACTTTCATCAACATTTTCATACAACAGATACTAATGTGTGCTCCACTTACCGCTGAAAGAGGAAAAGTCCAGTCATTATCAGAATAGATACAATGTCCACTGTAATCCATATTATTAGGTATGTAAGAGGCGCCTGTAACACACAAACATGTGGTTTAAATGCTGGCCACTGAAACAACTAGAAAGGGAAGTAAAGCATGCAGTACTGTTCATGCAGCTGCATGCAGTGCTCACCATGACCCAGTCGGGTCGGTCCATGTCTTTAAGCAGATGGCAGGAGTTGGTGGTAACAGAGCTGGCCCCGGCACACCACAGCAGAGAGAACAGCCAACGCTCATTCACCACCCACAGGTTCACTGTAACGTTCTTGCGCCGATGCTCCCTGTCAGACACAAACACAACGTTTGAAATGTACTTTGTGGAGATTACAATGTAGGTAGATGAAGACAGGAATATATGGAAAGAAGGGCAGTAAATATGTGTGTGCAGGTCTGTTATATATATGTATGTTTGTGTCTGTATATATGTATGTTGGTGCATGTAAGACTGTAAATGTGCTTAAAATGTGTATATTATGCTCCTGTTGGTATTTTTATTAATATATTGATTATCATGCTTTTCTTATTTTTTTTTTTGCATTTGTTTACCTACCAAAATTAATAGAATGTTTAAATCATATAACAAGCATACAGTTGTTCTGCTTGCATACATGGATGGACAGGGAAAAGAAGACCCATACACACATGCATACACCCACCCTGCCATCACAAGCATCATGGTCCCTGTCCAAACACACATTTATCCCACACACCATTTCTTTAAGGCCAAATGCATGTGATCAAAAGGTGTAATAATTTTACATAAGTTTATGTAAAAACAGTGCTAACCTGTCCTGCCCAGTGATCCTTTTTTAATTAGTCCACTTTCTCAAAACATGTTGCTACACTCCATTTCATCCATGGAGCAGCACTCCTTGGTTGGAACATCATTCAAACAAATTCCCTAGAAGCCGATCCTGCGCCTTTATATCCAGCGCCAGCACTGTGTCTTAACATGCCACATACACACTTTTAATTAACACACTTCTTCGCATGCCTCCTGGCACCACCCTATAGATATACTGGGCGTGCGTATTTGTTATTTTACCTGATTTCTTCTGTACTAAACTTGCTGTATTTCACATTCAGGTGGTCCCGCCTTTCGTTAGGTATCTCACTTTCGTTGTTATAGACCTGGATGAAGCCTGGAACAGTCTTAATTACATATTCTCTTTCTGCTGGAGGAAGCCAGAAGACCTGTAAAAATAAATGAACAACACCTTAACAAAATAGGCCTTATCATGCGATATCTCAAATTTGATTAGAATGAAATAGGATCAGACTTACCCGGTTTCGGTCAATGCCAGAATCCAAGATGGTGTTGACTATGTCCACTGTGTCATTTTTCTGGTCGGGACTATATAGGTCAAATATCACTGAGATGTTGTGCTGCTCGGCGAGGTTGAGGAGCTGAAGTAAGGAGGGAATGGTCTGATTTCTGGCTGTTTTCTTCTCCTCTTCTGAGAGCTCGGACACTGAGTGGAAAGGATCTGTCTGGGAAAAGCCAGACAAAACTTCAAGTAACTGTGGGATGCTGCATAATAGCAGATCAATCTTTATGAGTGAGTGTGTGGACAAGTATGTGTCAACGCTCAGCCCTCACCTTTAGGAACCATTCACCTGCATTCAGACTCTGTAACTCCTCCCAGGTCAGGTTGGTGCTGAGGCTGAAGTCTTTGTTGGGAAACTTCTCTTTGACATTTGTCGTTCTCCGCAAGAACCCAGAGGTATGGTCATGCATTAAGAAGGGAATTCTGTCTTTACTGGGTTAGAAACACAGAAAAAAATAACATCTGTGAGGCCGAAACAATCCCAATTTAAAGGTGCATTAAGAAATTCATGACCCATTTTGTCCTCTGTGGAGATAGAATCAGATAGAAGTAACTGAAAATAGACCCTTCCCTTATGAGGATTTTGACACTCTAAGTCATCCTTTTTTCCGTATCTTGTACAGTGATAATCGGGTGTGAGGACGCAGACTTTTTGTGTGGGACTTTAGGCTGTAGCATCAAGTCTTTAAGCACAATATAGTGTCAGTATTTACGTTTTTTATTTCCAAGTCAGCCGGACATGGGGTGAGTTCCAATACCCATAATACCAAAATATTTATTATGACGGAAAAACATTCAACGTCCCATTACATAGTATGTCAAATGCAGTATGCCAAAAATACCAGGATGTCCTACTGCATCTGGTCATAGTTTGCAGTATGTGAGCCAACATGCTTTTCTGGTTGTTTTGACCCACAATCCTCTGTGTTTGGGATATAAATGCTAGCAATGCTAAAATATGCTGGCATCAGTTTTCATTTCAACCACCAAAGTTTGTTGCCACAATTAGAGAAACACAAAAAAAAGCTTGACAGGTATAGCAACAGTAACTAATGGGGGCTTAGCGAACGGTCAGTAAGTGCTACGGGTCTGTAGAAATCACTGTGTGCACTGAGGTTAACGTACCTGAGCTGCACGTCTGTCTCAAAGGCTGTGACACCACACTTGATGCTCCTTTCGAACGACATCATGGTGTTCTCCGGGGCCAGCTGAACACAGCGAGGACAGATGGGTGAGACACAGTCATGTGCTAAGGCTTACAAACTACCCTAAAGCTGTGTGAACACACACAACCCCACATACACAGTGGTTAACTGATCTTATTGGTGACCCAGAGCAAGGCAAACTAACGAGGACAGAGCAGCACAGCATATGGGGCCCTGAGACACCTGAGCCTGACGTAAAGTATTTGCTGGAGTGTGAACGTATGAAAATGCAAAGTAACTTAACAAATACATTTACACAATATAATATTTTGATAACAGAGTATTATGTGTTGTGTAACGTGCTCTGAATGCAGCCGTCAATTTTTATGCTGGACTGGCTTAATGATTAGTTTGCCTTTTTGGGAAATAAACTAATTTGCTTTGTTGCCAATAGTCGGTTGAGGATGCTGACACTCATATCTGACCTATTAAATATTAAGTTACAGCCAGGAGACGGTTGGCTTAACATTAAGACCGAAAGCAGTAGGAAAAAAGTAGTCTAGTTCCTTCTAAAGGACAAGAGAAAATCCCGTACCACCATCACTAATACATAACTAATAAACTTGTTGTTGATGTATTCAGAAAGCGTTGAAGTGTTAAAATGAATTTGAACAAAATGTGATTCTATACGGGTTTGTACTGGACTGTATCCTGGCTGGGACGAGCAACATCTTGACAAAGTGGTGTTGATCCTCTTATCTCACTCTCACGCAATATAATACAAAAGCGTGTAGCAACATTTTTAAAATGTCAAACTATCCCTTTAAATGATCCTTAAACTAATTCCATACACTTAAAACCTAAATCAAACTGCCATGTCTCAACAGTGACAGCTTTTTTCAAAAAGTGCACTAAAGTGACCAGTAAGATCATTAGATCTGTCTCACATTTTTCCGAACAGGAGCAATTTCAAGGCTGGAGATATTTTACAGTTTCTTCTTAATCCTCTGTCTGGAAAGATTCAAACGACCAAATGCCAGTTCGAACGAGGTAAATTATTATTTTCTCTCTCAGGTCATTAAATTGACTGCTGACTGAGCTGATGATTAGTTTCCCATGTAACTACTAATGGCTGATAATCTAGGTTTCCTGTGGTCAATTGAAGTATTCATGTCTTGTTTTTCATCATGTTTTATGTACCTTAGTCTGTGTGTGTTTTGTGTTTTACCCAGCTCCAAGAGAAATTTCCCTTTGAGCACAATAAAGCTAAAGTTGAAAAGCAAAGTTGAAAAGAATCGCAACACAATGCGAGCTGAACCATGTGTACCTTCAGGGTGTTGTCAAGTAAAACAGGATGCTCACCATCGGTGCGCCGCGGTGACCAATGAGCTTTGGTTTGTCAGGTAATTTGGTCGAATCTATCAGACAAGGAGACTTGATGCAGAGGGGACAAAGGAAGATGGCTGCTGACACCACTACAAATATCATCACAATCAGGAACTTGGACCCTGGTGAGAAGAAATGTCAAACAAAAGGATAATTCTCTTAATTGCAGTGAGTCTGAACGGAGGGCCTGTACAAAAGTCTCTTTAGAAGTGTAAGTAAGTAAGTGTAAATAATCAGCATTGTTTGTACTGTGGGAGTATTATGGATGTCTTTCATCAGTACTTGTTTCCTTTTTCCCTTGCAGATATTGACACATGAATAGTTTTGTACACATACTTATAACTTAGTAAAGCAACAGCCATTTGTTAAACTACATATGTGTTTTACTTGCTGAAAATTTCATGAAAATGAAGTGAGAACCCAAACTCTAGTGTGCTAGAATATAGGGTGTTGCTAGATATCATGTTAATTTTAAGTGTGATTTTAAGCCAATGTGTACTTTTAAATGACATACATTTTTCCTTGGACAAGTGGAAGCCCTTGAAGACGAACAGGCTCAGCAGGGTCAACGCTCCAACAGCACCAAACTGCAAGAAAGGAGCTGTGGCCTGCCGAGAGGCCAACACGCACATCAAAAACACACAAGGTACACAGAAAAAAAACCCAGACATTTACTTTCTCAGCTTCATTCCCCCAAACACGTCAGTCCAGTCTGTACCTGCAGTGAGAGAGGAACAATCGGCCATTCTTGTGGCCACTTTAGAGAAATTCCTGTGACACCCAAAGCGACGAATATCACGCCAAAAAATAAGAAGATCTGTGTTGAAAAAAAAATACAAATATGATACTCAACAATTATGACTGAATAGATAATGCATATTTTGAAAAGAAGTCGGACAGTTAAATGTTTACCTTGTGGAGCCAGTGTAAGCTGAGTGGTTCCCTTAAGGCAACTTGGACCAATGCAAAGAGCTGTAATGAACGGAATTGAATTATGAAATTGCAACTATGGCTTCCTACTATGTCATTATCAACAAACCTTTTTTTTATGCTGCCATTATATCTGGTTATATAGTACATGGTAAACTAAAGCTATTTTATGTTTCCTATTTAGCAAGACTTCTTAAGATCAAACCTCATGCCAGTAATCATGACGCATCATTACCATAAAATGTGAATATCACAGTATCAACACTATATACTCACCAGCAGCAGAACACAGTAGCTGGTTAGCACTGCAGAAAGGATGATCAGCACCATGAACCAATTCACCCATCGCTTCAGTTTTGTGAAGCCCTCCCTGATAATAGAACAAAAGAGGGCAGCACAGGGTCAGCGGAATAAAGAAAGAAAGAAAAGGAAAGAAAATACAGGAATCTGGGCTTTTGTGAGAGATCCAACATGGCCCATTTGTCTGTATGTGTGTGATCACTCACCAGTTAACATCCTCTCGGTCATTAAACGTAATAAGACAGATGTACATCCAGAAGAGGGAGAGCAGGGAGACCAGAGCGACGACTGAGAACCAAAAGCATGCATGCTAAAATAAAAAGAAAAGGTGAATTCTTATTATTATTTTGATACCTAAAAGCGTTTGAGAAGTAAAATAATAATCAAGATATTTTGTCTGCTGTGTGTGTGCGTAAGTGAAAGTATATGTGGGAATTCCAAAAGGGATTGTGACCTGAGGCGACAATGGAACAATTCCAACAACTTCTGTTGGTTTTGTGGCCTGCACTGTGTTGTGACAGCACACAGCAAACAGTCCCTTCATTCTCTCCACCCTCTCATTTTGAAACAGAATTATAGGCCGAAACCATTCCCCCCCACCCCCCTCTTTATAACCCTGTTCTAGAAAAATCCAAAACACACTTGTTAGGGCCTGTGAGTTCACTTGTTTTTCCTTGGCAGACAATTTTCATCATCTTAATGACTTAATTTACAACGGGTTTTTTTTTTCTACGAATATGTGATCAGCTCTCTCTAGAAAAAGGTTTCCAGTTTGATTTAAGATGCATTTAAAACATGGGATTCGTATAGCAAAACCGTTCATTGCCAATATTTTACATTTCTGAATTTCAGTCCGGTGGAATGTTAATCCATGATTTGTAAAGGTTATGCTCAGTGGAAGTACAAAGAACCTGAAGACTGAAGTAATAATTTGAAACAATTATTCCATAAACATCACTCACCTAAGTATAATATAGAGCAATGCTGAAGGGAATTTAGAAAATATAAGACCAATCTCCCTAATGGTCATATAAAAGAATACATTTATATTTGAATACTTCAATATAAACACAAATGTGGCCTAAAAATACTCACTTTTCTCTTAGATGTACTTGAGTGCGTCCAGTGACAGCTATATAGGCCCCTGCTGCAAACTATGCAACAGCTATCGTTTTGAGACATCACTTCTCCTCTTCATTCACAGTGTTGGACGGTCAGCTCCTGTTCAGTGCAAACCTAGACACCTGATACAGCCTGAAGGATGGACGGAGCTCAGAGACGTCACCTCTCTAAACCTGTGAAGTGTAAAAGGGGAAAAAAGACGACTGTGAAAGAAGGCAAATGAGGGGGTAGGAGGCAACCCCTGCTCATTAAGCCTCTCAATAGAGCCTGTGTGCAGAATGGGGTATCTCCACTGGCAGCACTTACAATGGCCAACACCATGGGGTATTGAGAGTGTAGCGCACAGACCAGCCTCAGAGTGAAGCCACAGCATTGGAGCCTTTTGGAACACAAACATCCACAGTGACAGGCACATCCACCCACCGAGAGGGGGTGGAGGAAATAAAACTGCGTGACTGAAGAACAAACATTATAGGACACTATTTCGACATAGATGGTGACTTCATAAGGGTTCAGTTTAGGGTTGTTTATATGGAAACCTCCATGTTGGTATGCAGTAGCCTGAGAATGTGGGCAAAGCATGATGCTAGAAAACATGTTGGGGCTTATAATTTAACAGTTGTGCCAGGTTTCGATCACCTCTTCATGAGAAATTGTTTGTCACCAACGAAAGAGACACATTGCGCAATAAAGGTTTCTTTTGTGAATAGGTTTTAAACGACCAACTGTTTCTTGTTTGACTTGATTTTACCTGAGGTTTTGCCAGCAATCATCCCGCTTGGTGTGCCCATTTTGTTCCCACAGTCAAAGCCTTCAGGTGATTAAGCAAATTCAAGGTCAGAGCAAACGTTTTGTACAGATCAAGCAGGTAGAGCTGAGATGAAATTTAACAATCATATACCAGTCTACAGTTTTGTCTACTGTATGGATAGAATGACCTCCGAAGTAATGTTTTTCTCAAAAGAAATTAGGAGATTATCTTCCTATGTGTGCATGTTTGAACAGGTCCACAGGTGTCACTGATGTAAAACATAAGGCACCTTGTTTCACTGCACATTTTTCAAGGGAGATTTACATCTCAGCTGAATGTTGAGCAATAACTGTAGTATGTGACAACCAGCATTCAGATAAAGGAGAGTGTAATGGGAACGTCCCACTTACAATCGGAGAACAATTAAATACTTCTTCTCGGTTGAGTGCATTAAAAAAGTGTCATTTTTATGTCCTTGCCAAACACATTAGCTGGAAGATATCACTGTTTATTTATTTAGTCACACTTTAAATGTCACTCTCGTCCCAACATAACGACACCTAATGCATAAGCACACTAGGCACATGCTTCAAGGTATGAGGATATAATTTAATACAAAGGATAAAATAAGGCACAGCACTTGTACCTGCATTGTTCGGCAGATTTAACGATACGACAGAGACGCACCTTGCCAATCCACTCTGCCACTTTTGGTTTGTCACTTAAAACTGGTGGTTAGTGGTTGCAACTCCACAATGGAGACACAAATCCTCACTCACTCTCCCTTATGCAAACCGTCATGCAGTGAATGCTGCTCTGCTGTGACTTTTGTTATGACAGTTACAGAAAAGTTTTCCCACCAACTTTCTTTTTCAACTTCTGTCTTTACTAATCCACAAAACTAAATTAGAAAACACTCACAAATGACTGAATCAATTTCACAAGCTTTCAGTGACAGCTCTCAAAAACAGCTACGTAATCAAAGATCTTTTTTGTCTACACTTGAACAGAAATATGAAATAACAGTAACTGATTAAACCAAAATCATCTCATCCATCTACATCACTTAATACCCATATTTTGTGCGTTTGTTTTGTCTTTATCTGTCTTTTGATTTTTATCTTAATTTTACAGCAGGAACAGTTGTGCAAAACTGTTTTTTTAATTTATTAATTTATCTATCTATCTATCTATCTATCTATCTATCTATCTATCTATCTATCTATCTATCTATCTATCTATCTATCTATCTATCTATCTATCTATCTATCTATCTATCTATCTATCTATCTATCTATCTATCTATCTATCTATCTACAGTCACCATCTCTGCAGAATCTACCCAAAAAGAAAAACGAGACTCACCATAAATCCCACTTTGTTGTTAAATTCTTCTGTGCTGGTGCTGAAACACGCTCCGTGGGACCATCACTCTATAAGCCTCCACTCTACTTCTCTGGCATCCTTTCTACTTCAGTGTGAGTCCGTGAAGTGAATGTGAATGGCCCCACATGAATGGGTTCAGGGATGAAGGGGTGTAACCCAAACCGAGAAGGAGGATCCAAGTCAGGTAGGCTTCAGAGAGAAACGTGAGGCTTACAGGAAAAGAAATGAGCATGAACACTGACAGTTTCTCTTCAATGAGTAGTCTAGAGAGATACTTTGGCTCCTCAGGGTCACTTCTAACAAATCCCATAAAAAAACATGTGTTTTAAGATGTAACTGCAACATCCAAATAGGATAAAATCAATACTTTAATCCAGAAGGCCTTGTTATAAATAGCCCCACGTCCAGTGAGTTTTTTATTTCCTTTTTATTTGGGGATGTTTGTCTAAATATACCCAAAGATAGGATTTATATGACGTTTATTAATTTATGTGTGTCAGCTCCTTTGGCCGTGTGTTGCATTGCAACCAGTCCCTTTTATGTTAACGTGCTCATGGCCAGATTGAAAGGCCCTGGGTTGACTTACCGAGTTGTTGACCACCGCAGTAGGTCTGCTTAATGTGATCAGGCGACAAGTTACTCAAGATAATTGGCAGACCTTGTTGTGAGTAGTTTCATGCAGGGGGCATTTTCTTTCAACCATTATTCCTACATGAAACTGCTCACAACAAGGTCTACGAATTATCATGAGTGATCGGGTTATGTATTGGATTGGAGACATTGATGTTGAGTTTTACAAATGTAGTTTTTTGACGCTTTGAGCACCACAAGCTGAATGCCATAGTCCCATTATGCTGGAGAGAAGGCAGGCTTCTCTACGGCTGATATCTCCCAAACCAGACAACCCACACCAAAAAGATATAGATTAATAAATAACAGTACAGGTAAAAGGAGACTTTTATTGTTTTGATTTTGGGGGTAAACTTTCCATTTAAATCCCCTCATGAATTGATGTGTTGCACACCTGCACTGTAGCTGGAAGAACAGAAGTAACTTAGTAGGCTACCTTTCACACAATTCACACAATTCAAACGCCCACCAGCCTATTGAAATTAGCCCCATTACTTCACTGTAACATTAAGAAGATGTATACTATAAATAAAATACCTTAATTTGTATCATAATAGTTTTACATCGTATTGCTATTTGTTAAAGTAGAAGATCTGACTGCTTGTTCCAGCACCGATCAAAATATAAGCCCTATATATAACATAAACACAATGTACATTAGAACCTTGATTATGGTAGTAGTTAAACCAGAAACTTGTAGAGACATGTAGCATGCTTGATAAAGCTCCAACACAGTGAACAGCATGTCTGAGTTACTTTTACGTGTGCTGCAGTGCAGACTTATCACACCAATCAGTCTGCACTTAATAACTGAATAACATTATAACAACAATGTAACTGAAAGAACATTACATGCAGACATATGAGGCTTTGAAATACCTTTTTACAAGTAAAAGTAATGCATTCATAAGTATCAGCATAAAAAAAAATAATGTACCAAAACAAAAAGTAATTATTATTCAGAATACTTTATTTCAGAGTAATGCTATATTGTTTGATGTTTACATCAGTTTAATGTTGTAGCTGGTAAAGGTGAGGACTGAGACTACAGTTAATGTTGGACCGCATGTTGTAGTGACTCCTCCGCGCCAGTAGGCGGCGGTGGTGCGCTGGATACCAGTCATCGTTTCAACACAAGAAGAAGTGTTTGTTGCTAGCTTTCAGACTGGCAGGTGAGATGTTTTGTTGTTTTACGGCTGTCACTCTGCATTTTGTCATTCAGAAGTTACTCACTGTATCATTACGGTCACCATCATTATAGTTCAAATGATGGTGACTGTGGATGTAAGTTTAAGAAGATGTTTGATGAAGAAAGCAGAGTGGGCTCGAAGTTAGCTTTAGCTTTAGCTTTAGCTTTAGCTTTAGCTTTAGCTAGCATCTCGTCTGCATATTGGACTGTAAACATTATCCACTATCGGCTAAAGCACGATTTACCTAATTGTATCCAAATGTACATCAATAAAACATGAGCTTGTGGATTTGTAAAAGGATCAGCAGGGTTGTTCATTGGAAACAGTCTTTAGAAATAATAATATGTGATCTGAAGGTATTTATGCTGCAGTTACCATTAGAAACGCTTTTCATAACAATGCACATGTTTGTCTTTAGGTGTTTTCATAAACAATGGATCAGAAGATTCCTTATGATGACTACCAGCTCCCAGTGGTATTCCTGCCTTCATATGAGAACCCACCTGCATGGATAGCACCACAGGAGGTAAGTCACATGTTATTAGATCCACACTTAAATCCATATAATTGTGACAGAGAAAAAGTGAACTCAAGCTTTCAACTGCATCTTCAGGTCCTTTATCATAGGATGGACGGGGATTTTTCAGTTTCTCAGTCATTGCGATTGCATGAATGTCATCACTGGACCTTAGTATGAAACATCAGTCACATGATGACAGGTGCTTGTATCTGGGGATGAGATGATGACCCCTGTCATGGTGTACCGGTGATCTCTGGTTGAAATGGCCTCCTTAGTCTCTCTGATCGGTTGTCACAGAGAGTTGATGTCGTCTGTTTGCCATGTGAAACTTTTATCAACTCTCAATACACATCACATTGACTAAAACCAGCATTGACTGGAAAAATAATTGACCAGGAGTCAGTGGATGCACGAAAATAGAAATCAAGGAAGCATTCACATCCGACAGTCTATGTGAAGCAGTTGAAAGCGCTGCAAAAAGCAAATAAGTGGACCTTGAATTAAGATTTTTTTCAATTGTTCCAAAGATTTCCAATATATAGGAACTTTATATAGGTTTATAATTTAACTTTCACAATAAGTGTATATAACGTTTCCGCTGATTCACCTAGTTGCAAATGTGCTTAATGTGTGGAGCTGAGTATGTTCCCAATCGTCTGGTTTGTGATGTCCTATAACATCAATGCAGGTTATCAGATTTCTCTTAATAAAACAAGGTGTGTAAGTAGAATCCAGCTCACAGGGCCATAATTGATATTCTACCACTGTTCTTGTTGTATATTGTCAGCTTTCTGTTTTTCTTTGTAAACTTTTAGCGGCTTCATCACCCTGACTACAACAATGAGCTCACCCAGTTCCTGCCTCGTACCATTGTATTGAAGAAACCTCCAGGAGCACAGCTGGGCTTCAACATCCGTGGGGGCAAGGCGTCACAGTTGGGAATCTTTATATCCAAGGTGTGTGTGTGTGTGTGTGTGTGTGTGTGTGTGTGTGTGTGTGTGTGTGTGTGTGTGTGTGTGTGTGTGTGTGTGTGTGTGTGTGTGTGTGTGTGTGTGTGTGTGTGTGTGTGTGTGCCCTAGTGTTTGGTATGAATTTACTGGCATTATTGCTTGTGGAGCTGCTGACTAATTGTTTCAACACTGTGATGTCTGGTTTTGTGTGTGATGTGCTGGCAGGTGGTCCCAGACTCAGATGCCCACAGAGCAGGTCTGCAAGAGGGAGACCAGGTTCTTTCTGTGAATGAGGTTGATTTTCAAGACATAGAGCACTCAAGAGTAAGTATGAGCAGTATTTTCACCACGAGATGAATACGGATATTAATCAACATATTATTATACATTATCTATTACATCTTCAATATATAACGAACAATATGTTTGTGTGAAATAGGCCTTTATTTAAGAACGTACCAGTTAGATATTTAAAGATTTGAATTTCAATATATAAAACGCCTCAATAAGTTGAGCCCAATGTTACACATTTTGCCCCAACAGTTTTTTATATAGGTTATAGCCTTTTTGTTATATTGTATTAAGTTAATTTCTTCTTCCTCTTTAGGCTGTAGAGATTCTGAAGACTGCGCGAGAGATACTGATGAGGGTTCGCTTCTTTCCTTACAGTAAGTCTAACTCTGCAAAATCAAAAGTGAAAATGAGGACAATCTGTAACTCACGTCAACAGAGTCAGTACTTCACTCTTACTTTGTCCTTGATGGCCCAATCAGTATTTTGTGACCATGAATAACAGATTAATTTATGTTCAGTTATTGATGTGTTTGGCTTGAATTGTAAGATTAGCTAATTGTGGTTTTCTTAACTGATTATTATTTAAATTATAGCCCTGCTCTCTTGCTTTGTTTATAAAACGTTATTGATACAAACAAACCTAAAAAACCAATCAGAAAACAAAAGAATTTCGGATTGACTAGTTATCTGGGGTTACTATTACAGTTTCTCTAAGTCACTTTGGTACATTTTTCCATTTCTCAAATCATCCTTAACATGGGCATAAAAAAGGGAGATTGATTGCCAGAGATTTGACTGGATTCACATTTACGCCTTTATTGTTTGTACTGTCATTTGCTGACAGACCATGTCCCTGCGATACAGAAAAGAAAAACACTTCTCTGCATAGCACGAAGGATAAAATACACTGAGTGGTGCTCTTGTCTCTATTTTCTTGGGAATTTAAGTTTTATTAGATGCACCTGTGAGCTATTTAGTGTGAACTAACGCGTCACACACTCTCCTTCATTAGTGGAAGCCAAGATTCACCTGAAAGCACTTCACCAATTCACTACGCATTTACCAAAAACTGGTTGATAGAAATGTCTATAATTTATGCTTGACAAATTATGACAACTGGTTCAACCATTTAGCATGTAATTACTTGTGTAATGACCTGATGCCAAGATGTCGGGGCGGGTAAGACTTATTTCACAATGAACCAGTGTAATACATTCTGATCAACATGACGTGAGCAGTTGATAATGTAAGAAACAACAGACAGTTACTCATAATCATTTGCATGAATGTGCCAAAGCATTTGCAACTTGTTCAGAAGAATTGTGACTAGATAATGTGGAGAATTATCTGAGAAATGTACTGAAGTGACTGAGAAAACTGTGATATAGTATAAGTTGATCTTAACTCAGTTTGATGGCGTGATAGCAAATTCCAATCCAAATTTTAAATCTGTAACATGAATAGTGCCTTTTATCATCCTCCAGTATGCCAAAACTACAGAACATGCTATATCAGAAATACGGAAAAGCTTTAAGAACGTATCTCTTTCTGGGGGACCAAACTTCAGAAAAACAAAGCTTGTCAGCACTTAGCTGTCAGTATTTTACAGAACCTGCATATTGTAGCTAAGATTACTATCTGGCTGATCTGATCTCTCTGCATGTCTTCAACAACAAAAAGCAAGGCTTTTTAGTTACTGAATTATATCATACTGGTAGGATGACAAACTATAATGTGTGTTTTCTTCTATCAGACTACCAAAGGCAGAAGGAGAGGACAGTACACTAGGTGGCAGCAGAGAGAAAGAGAGAGAGAAACAGGGAGAGAGGGAGGGAGAGAGTTGGACAGCTGCGTCACTGCTCCTCATCACCCTCCTCCTACCCTCCTCCTACGGACTCTGGCCTCCATTCTGTCTCAGCTTCAAGATGACTGATGTATGACTAACAGCCTCATTCACAGTCCTCCATCTAAAGACAACATATACTCTCTTATATACTCCTTTTCCTTTGTTGCCCAGATACCTGAGCACTCCCTAATTTACTGTAATACACGATGATTTCTACTCTATCGGGATGTATTCACAGGAAGTGAAGGGAGATACGGTATAAGCAGAAGCTAAATAGACATTTCACTTTATGAATTATGGAACTGATGCATATTTTTCTAGTCAAGCATAACATTTTTACAGACCCTGCTTTCACTTTTCCTCAAGCCCTGTAATTCATGTTTCTACTGTAGTCTAAGACATATATTTTGATCAAGTACAAAGTAGCACTTGTGTGTACTGTACACATCTGCCTTTATGACAAAGATATAAAGTAAACACACATATGCTAAGTAGCTTGTTTATTAGGAACACCCACCTAAAACGAATGCATCAGCTATAAATCATACCGTCATGAAATGTTCAATGTTCAGTTTTTGTTTAAAACTGTGCGATGGAATCATTTAAACTCAAGTTCCACTTACTAGCTTTTCCTTGAGCTTTCAACTGCATATCATGGTTCTAATGTTTTTTTTATGTCTCTTATATTGATGAGTATGAGTGGGTGTTCATGTAAAAGAAATGTGCATATCTTGTATTTCAGTACGCACTGACACAAATGCTACTGCAGGGCCGTACATATTTTAAGAGCAAATTATGGTGCAAGACTTCTGGTAAATATCACTGATCTTATTATCACTGTGAATATGCTGTACATCCAGTTTTTTAAATATTTAACAACAGTTTGTAATTGTTTATTGAATATTTAGTGGTGTTAATATATTTCAGTGACTGCTACTGTTACTTAAATACTGTTGAATGTTTGCTCATATTTCATACATGTTCTTTTTATATAAGCGTCTGGGCTGAATATTTTAATAGTTGAATGTATGAACTGTGTATTTGAGGTGCCAAACTGCATGATGACCACACATTCCGCTCTGCAGCTTAGTATATTACTATAATAGTAAAACCTGTAATCAGGTGGAGACTCTGATGTTTGCAGGATTTTAAGTAAAACTGAAGACTGCTGGGTACTTTTATCATTTTGGCCCTCGGTGTTTTTAGATGTGCTAATCATTAAAATCAGCAGATACAAGCTCTGGAAATATATCGTATATCTGCAAACATTGGAACATAATAGAAAAACATTTGAATACCTCTTTAATGCAGTATGCTAGTAAACAGTAGGTTTACTAGTTTTTTTTAATGCAAATACCTGCCTGTTGCATCACAAAACCATCTTATTCTTTTGAACACTAATACTTTCATAAAAGAAATTACTTTTGGTTTTCCATCCAATGATCTTAAAACAGTTTTTCAGCACCACATTGACATGGTTAAAAATAAATAAAACGTTTTGAACCCTGGTAACCTTCTCTTTGTACCTTGTCTTAGTACTTGAAGTGCCTGAACCAGCTGGGAATGGACCAGTTCGCTCTGGTTCAAGTAACCAAACTTGTTCCACGTTGTAGTTTGGTTTCTACTGAGACTTGATTTTCATCTTTAGAGGAATGCAGTCAATGAGAGTAGTTACGTAAACCTCGTCAGTTTTTTTTGTTTCTTTTTAAGTCAAGACCATGTAACATTCAACATCATCCATCTTTAGAAGAAAAACCTGATAAGCTCAGCCTGCAAGGCTTCATTCCAGGGTCTTTCCTCCATCAAAACTTCATCTGAGATTACAGAAACTTCAAATAAATAAATAAAATATAAGATATCCTTTATGGTCATTACAATCCTTCAGGTAAAGTCATATTCAAGTGGTAAAATGCAAACTTGCTACAATACATCGTAACCAGATTTTTTCATTCTTCGAGATCAACAACTGATTTGCTCCTTGAGTGCCAATGCAAGTGTCTAGTGTCTGTATGTTAGAATAAGAACTACATAAAACCTTTGATTGCATAACATCTGAAATAAATACAATGAACCTTCGAACATACTTCCTGAATCAAACATTAAAGAACGAAACATCGTTGCTCACTAATAATTACTTCAAATTCAACTTATGGCTAACAATAAAAACAAGCTTTTCAAATAAAAAAAAATAAAAAAAATAATTTGCGGATGTAGTGGCAGTGAATGCTTTTGTTTGTTTACAGTAACTAATCTAATTAAGCTCAACAACTTTCTGAAAAAACATGTTCAAGGTTGACGCCCAGAGCGGCTGCACAAACCGGGAACCTTTCACCAGATAGGTGTGGTGTTAACAAGAATGTTTTAACTGCAAACAGTCATTAAATGCCATTTAACAGAATAAAAAGTGACTATGAGAATCAGATGCTTTTGATCTGACATTCAACAAAGAAAATTAACTAATCTCACTTCACTCTTTCACCACCGACAGTAACTAATCTAATTTCCATTCACAGTCACTTGTCAAAGGCAAAGTGGACAACCAGGCTTCTTTTCTTCATTTAAAATGTGCTCATGTCTATATTAAATATCAGCAACTAAAAAAGGCCTGAGACCCATTGTAAATGTAGTGCTGTAACTATGACACATTCAAACCCTGACACCTATAAGTCTGTACACAAAACAATAATAATAAAGTTTTAAAGCACGTCGGCAAACACTGGAGAGATGTTTAGCTTACTTCAACATGGACTGAGGTCAATGGCAATTTGATCTGTGCTCATTTCTGTCTGCTAAAAACAGCTGTAAACACTTCATGCTCTTGCTCATCCCAAAAGGCACACTGATTTGGAAAAGACTGGATAAATAATCATGAGCATTCGGGCAACATCACAGAGAGTCGGAGGTCTCAAGTCATTCTATCTTCCAATGTCACCCTCTTCCAACTACCCCCCCACCCCACCCCACCCCGCGGTTCTAGCTGCTGTCCTCGCTGTCCTGAGTGGCCACCTTGGAGCTCTCGTCCACGTTTTCCAGCGAGTCGGCCCTCTGTATCGACAGTTCGCTGGGGTCCATCATGGGCAGGGTGTTCTGCTCCGAGTACAGCCAGGGCTTATGGTCCGGAGAGTTCTGCTGTTTCCACTCTGGGTAGTTCTGACCCGCCTTGTGTACACACCTCATCACCTGGAGGGAGAGAGGAGACCATTATCAGAGAGCCGAGGTGCGACAATGAGGGTCATACCACACCTTCATTCTCGGTCAACAAAGCTGAAGATAAAGCTGCTCGCAAGATACTGAGTAACAGATTATGTGGCAGGCAGATACACAAGTCGAAGTATTTAGAGCTCTGACACAGTGGACATACAAGTGAAATGTTCCACAACAAAAACTTAAAGATATTATCTTAGTGGTAAAGTCATACTTAAAATCATGGCTATCTTGCCTTTGGCCTTAGAGTGACATACATTCTTTACTTCAACCAGATGTCAAACAAAACAGCACTTAAGTTCTGCTTCACAAATCTGCTGCAAACTAAATAGCTGCTTAGACTGTGAATTAGGCCAAATTCTGCTCTTTAAAAATGTTATATTCAGATATACAGTATATTGATTAAGTACAAAGCCATGAGAGACCTCGCCCCAAGTTATCTTTCGGATCTCTTATTGCGCTACGTCTCCTCCCGCACCCTGAGAACCTCGGATGTGTTGCTCCTTGTTGTGCAAAGGTCCAGATTCATACATAAAACGCGATAGAGCTCCTAGAATGTGGAAAGACCTGCCTGAAGAGATCAGGACCGCAAACTCTGTCTTATCTTTTACAATCTCACTTATTTAGAATAGCTTTCCTTTGATTATTTTTTCATGACATTTTAGTTTATTTATTCTCTGTATTATTACGTTAGTATTATCAATATTGTTTTGTCTGCTGTGGAGACTGTAAGTTGATGTCCTTTACCGTTTCACGGTCTACAGTATGAGCTGCTATGTCAGTTTGACACTGTAGGTTATGTTATATTCTTATATCTGCCCTCAGTAGTTCTCTGATCTAGAGTTGAAACTATTTGTTGACTAATTTATTAGTCAATAAGCAGAAAATGTAATCAGCAACTATTTTGATAATATATTAATCAATTAAAGAGTTTTATAAGCAAAAATGGGCAACGTTTTTTGCCGTCTGTGATAGTTAACTGAATATCTGGAGGTTCTGGACAGTTGGTAGTACCAAAAAAAAAGCCACTTGATGACTTCACCTTGGCCTCTAGGAATTGATGGTGGATATTTTTCACTCTGTTCAAACACTTTACAGAGAAAATGATGAATCCAGAAAATAATCGGCACATTTATCCATAGTGAATATAGTCAGCAGTTTGCAACCCGACTCCAGTCCCTCTTTAAGCAAGCACTCTTGCGGAGACGTAACAATTGTAAGATGTGTTGTTGTTCATTTCTATCCCTCCTCAGAGCACCAGAACCTGGCTGAAATACCATCATCTTTTAAATGACTTACAGACTACAGTTATTTTTTGTCTTTGACCTTCTGAGATTTGATCCCCTTAAGGTTCTACTTTAGATTGTTCTGCCTATTAGCTCAGTGTTGCTTTTGTATTGTTGTTTGATTTATTCCTCTAAAATTATTTAAAGTGATTTACAACTAAGGATTATATTATTTTCCTTTTCTGTTTGCAGCTTACTATACCAAGTTGTGATATATTGTCTTATAGGGTTTAGTCTATAGAAATGACTGTTACAGAGAAAGTCGTTGTATCTTTTTAGTAAAAGTCTATCAACGGCAGCTTCTCACACGTTATACACTTTGGTCTAAATAGAATCAGTCTGCGGAGGATATGAAAACCTGGGGAACAAGTTCTGCAGAGAGAGAGAGAGAGAGACCAACAGCTCGACTTAAGATACTCCTTTGTCAGCAACCTAACCAGGACAGGCCCTTGAATTGGGTTTCTATGGTTACCATTGTTCTTTAAGACACATGAAACCCTCACTCCCTTATACGCACACACACACCTATTACACGCTTTTTAAAATCACAGTGATACAGTTCATGTATTTCTAACATTATACCAGTCGGTGCTGCTGTTGACTAGATATTATCAAAACTTTCGTTTGTTTGTTTGTTTGTTTGTTCACTTACCCGTGGAGCGAAAACTTTTGAAGCTTGGTTTACCACCCACTTGGGAAGAGAACCTGGAAGAAAGAGAGATAAAACATTAAATAAAAACAGCTTTGAAAATGTTTGGCAGAAATCCTCAATTTAAAAAAGTACAGTATGAGTGTTGGAGGTGCGTCTGACCTTTGGGGTCGGCTTGTGAAAGGTATATGAAAGTGCAGCTGTTTGGTCCTAAGGGCTTGATCAGATATCCAGTGAGGATGGAGATGGCCCTCACGAGATCACTGCGAGGAGGATGTTTCTGCAATTAAATCAAAACAGTTGAATAAGAATAATGAGAAAAAGTAACTTGTTTTAACTTCAAACACCTCTTTAAAGACTTGGACAAGTTATGCAATGTGGATATGTGACACTATCACCGTTGTTAAGAAAAGTGTGTGTAGAGAAAAGTTAAATGCACACAAAACATTAGGTCAAGAGGAGTCAGAGAGTTGTAGAAATGTCACGTTTAAAGACAGTAGGAGAGCGTGGAGGAGGTGGCGTACCGGATGCTTGACTGAGAAGTTAATGATGATGTACTCGTCCTCCGTCACCTGCCACGAACGCAGAGACACCACATCTCTGTTCTTTATGGGGTTAGCACATAACCCTGCAGAGAAAGAAAAGACAAAAATGTGGTTATATTGCGTTCCATCAGTAACTACTTCACTGCACACAACCTTAGACTGAACAAGTGCACCCTTGTTATGACAATAAATACACCAGCGGGACAAGAGGGCACTCGATCTTTATCCCCGAGGGCTTCAGCAGCTCACAAAAGAGTCAACAGAAGTGACAGATTATAATGAATTTGAAACGGAAGTTAAAAAGGAAACAACACTTCAATGCACCTAAAGACAAAACAAATATAGTTTGAATGTGCAAATATGGACAGAAGTGCTGATAGGGAAATAATGGTAGCATTGTTTATACTTCACTATGGCTTTGAAATAAAGAAAAAACATGACGATCCGCCAGAGGAAATCAGATCTGCTGAGTCAGTGATCTCCTTTAAGTCCCTTCTTAAAAACACACTTATTTATACCGAAGAGTTCCTAATTTTAGTTTAAAATGTCTGTTTAACTGTGTTTTCTTATCCTTATTCTTCCTTTTTGTAAACTATATTGTTCCTTATACACCACATTTTTAATTTTTTTATGTTTTCTTTTAACCTGATGATTTATGACTTTACTGTTTTATTCTGCTGCATTTGTAATGTAGATTTTGAAAAGTGCATTATAAATAAATAAAAATATAATATTAAATATAAACATCAAGAACTTGGTTTAAAACAGATAAATATCAGCACTGATTTTAAATCAGGAACTTTCTTTCAATACCACTACTCTTCCATGTAAAATAGCGAGAATAGGAGAACATCAGCCTCTAAACATTCCACTTTCCCTTTTCACTGTTTTTATTTCTAGTGAGCAACAGGTGGATCTGCCTCAGGGCTGCTGCACTGTGGTGGACCACTTATACACACACACACAAGAGGATAATGTGATAAGATTCAACAGAAAGTAATCCTCACATGAGTAGTAGCCCACATCGGCATTAGCAGAGAGCCGGGCAATGTCATAACTCTCCAACATGGCGGGATCCCACTTCTTACGGTACGAGCCGTCGTGAAGGACGTCGTACATGGTGGCTGCCGATACATCTTTGATTGTCATTTTACACTGAAAGTACACACACACACACACACACACACACACACACACACAAGTATTAGAAAGACACAGTAGGATACCCGGAGAGAAGTATGGCATCCTAACAGGTATTTCTATAATGAGCTTACCTTGATGGTGTGGACTTTAGGCACGTTGTTTCCTTTATCTGCTGAAGAGTTTTCCACCCACACCTGCATCCCGTTCTGATCATACTTATTGGACCAGTTGTCATGTGATAAACACTTCTTCCTAAAGTCAGCAAAGGTCGTCTCATCGGGTAAAATAGACATATTTGAGTAAATAAATAAAAAATAAAAAAAACTTTCTTCTTAAACAAATCTTTCCTCAAAAATAAATCTGACACACAAAAAAACGTGCTGAGTGAAGTTCAGTGTGTTTTGACGCGGTCGACTCTTTTCTGCGGCTCTGAGCGTCCGGCGCTGATATATATATGCGATCTGATCCCCAATCCAGTCAAACAGGATTATTTTAAGCGTTGAATTCCTGAGTCATACCTGTGGACACCTCTCCCGCTGACGTCACGGCGCTCTCTTCCGGAATCCAGGTGTGCGACGCAGGTATCGGAAAGATACTACGAGAAAGGCTGCTCCTAGTTCTAAAGTCACTTTTACAGGTCGATAAAAGTAGGTCAGCACTGATATCAGAGGAAATAAAGCAGTTTGTAAAAATAAAAAAAAAGAGAAAAAAAAAAAGAGCAGTGTTGTGTGTCTGGTTGTCAGAAAGTGTGACAGATACACAAAAGGCTGGGTGAGAATGGCTCAGTGTTGATGAATACAGAGTATCATCACGACTGTAAATGTTAAATAATAAAAGTACACTAACAAAAAAAACATGGGTGAAATAATAATTCAAGCTTGATTTATCCTCATGACTGGGTGTACATTTAGTTTAAACATCAAAAACAAAATTACAAATAGCTTTCTCAAATACGGCTATAATGGAGATGAAGCCTATATTTGGTATTTATAGATATATGGCTGTTTTTTTTCTGAAATAATAATGGAAGGTAACTAACTTGAGTATTTCCGATTTATGTTATTATGTACTCCTACATCACAACAGAGGCATATTTTGAACTTTGTACCTTTATAAATAGTTCACGGCTCGAGATTATTAATACAAAATATAAAATACGATATATTATTATATATTAAGCCACACAGCAGAATATAAAGTAGTTAAACTGAGCTCCACCTTTACCGGCTTCAAAATTAAAGGGATGTAAATATTGAATAAATCAAAAATTATAATCCAGTATTATTATATTATGTGATATTATTCTGAAATGGGCCATTCTGCGTGATGACTACTTTTACTTTAGCACTTTTTTGTTTAACACATTTGTACTTTTACTAAAGTTAAAAAAGTAGTGCATGACTCTTAAGAGATCTTGAAAATAATCCCAGTGCCTGTGAGTATGAAGAGGCTGTTGTGTATGAACATTGGCAAATAGACTTATGAAACCCTGGTTCATACATTCCGACATGCTTTCAATATCTTTTGGTCAAAGATGTACATCAAGAAAGTAGGAGATATGTGTGTAATGCAATTTCACGTTCATACCCAGCCACACCTTCTTGTTACGTTACGTGCCTCTGGTTTGTTGCCTAACGAGAAGTTTCAGTCTACTTTGGTGACCTGCGACCCAACAGGTTTCTCACATTCAGTTGATGGGCTGTACAGTATCGCTTATAGACTGTATGTACAGAGCATGAATGTTGTTGGATCCATAGTATTTTAACTGAGATAATTGTGAAAGTGCTTTATAAAAAAGGATCACAGATGTTACATTTTGGTGAAATATCTTTATTTTTATTCCATGTGATAGGCCTACACTTGTGTTTCATTAACTCTCCTTTTTATACATCACATAGTAATAGTACATTATTCACACAAACGTTGCTAAACACGAGTAGACAGCATATTTCAAATGGACAGACAAGATTCAGAATAGCACAAAGCAGAGTATTTAGTCAGTGACAAGTAATAGAAGAGCTGCTCATGTTAAAATGGTCGTTTGATGTAATCAAATACATGTTTTTTTTAATCCATTTTAAAACCGTGACATTTTAAAACAAGCTACAGCAAATGACCAGTGTCTTTTGTTGTGCTATGGCTAGTTAGTTGGTTTGTGTTAAACTGTGTGTGTGTGTGTCTGGAGACAGTGCAGCCTTTACCTTGACTGCAAACCAAGCTACTGTCGACACAAACACTGCAAAAGTATAATTTCTATCAGTGTGACAGGAAAAAGAGTTGTCGCCTTAAGGTGGATTACCGGCAGACACGCAAACAATAAATAAAAATAAAAAAAACGTTCGCCATGCGTGTCAACAAAATCTGTTCTTTTGGTCAAGCATACAATGTTATCTGTATGGCCTAGTATCAAAATAAATAAACACATAAAACCAACAAGTCCTACACAGGAAATAGCGTTACAGCAAAGGATACTGCGACTAACTTCTCTGCACCTTTTTTACAGCAAGGGTGTTAGTAAGCGTTAGCTGTATCTGATGGACAAACTCTTATCTACCAGCTCTACAAAACAACTAGTGAAGCCATGAACCAGTCAGCAGGCTTCTTTTATATTTTACAATATTGTGGCTTGATTCAGTGCACAACGTTGGTGAACAAACAAGCAAGGCATCTGTGTTCTTATCCATATAAATCCTGCATGGTGAGCATGCTGCATGTTCTTGCAATAGTGTAGTCAACACAACACAAATCATCAATGAGATGGTGGGTACGTCAGAGCGGCCAAAGTGACAACTTTTCATCAGCGTGGAAGAACTAAACACTGGCATTTTCTTTTGTTTTTTTATGTTTCCAACATTAGGGGCATCTAATAAAGGAAAACTCCTCCTCGGACATGTTAGTATGCGTGTAGCTAGTTTAACAACTTTAGAAAGACAGTTGCTATAGTTTCAATGCAGACATAGCGTCAGGTTAGAAGCCATTCTAATGAACTTGGGAAAGTTTCCCTTTAAAGATCTATCACCTCATTGTTTGGTTACACTTCCCTTTTGCACTGTTTTAAATATGGTCTCAAATTATGTCAATTTGGTCTGCTAACAAAAAGGTTGTATTTGGCAGTTTAAGATGTGTTCAGTATAAATAATACCCAATGAATGAGTCTCTTCCATTTGAGCTATTGCCAACCACCATTTTAATGTGGTAAAATGACGGTTAGCAATTCACTTGTAAGATCCTGTCTCTACTTCCTCATAATAAGACAAAGTCAAGAAATAAGAAATGGAAGAGTTGTAGGCAAACTCTCCATTAAAAATAAAAAAGTAAGATACGATGGGTTGAGAACTCAACCTTGCAGAGTCATTTAAATAATCCCAAGCAGTTTTACTTTACAACAATGACAAGAGTAACAGCACTAAGAATCCAAACTGTGCAATAACTCATGAGCGGTTAGCTATGTCAGTGTGCAATCCTATATAATGCCATGCAACTGGATGAAAATCTGAACATATCATTAACTTATTACCTGTTTTAAATGTTTACTTTTTAACCATTTTTCCCCCCCAGATAATCTGTTTCAATACAGTAATGCACATCCACACGGTTACTCTGAAAAGTCACTGAGTTGAAAAGAAAAAAAGGCTAAAAAAAAAAAAAAAAAAAAAAAAAAAAAAAAGACAGGTCCTCCGTCCCAGTGGCAGGGTGCCAAGGGTGGGGAGAGTGGCCACTGAGAGACAAGCTGTTGTTGGGGAGGAGACAGGCTGGGTGAGGGTGAGGTGTACTAGCATGAGCAGCTGCTCTCGGTCACAGTCATCTCTGGCTGCTTCTCCAGTTTGATGTCGATCACTGAGAGGGACTGTGTTAAGTAACAACGACAATGAATCTGCAAATTTCACTTCAGTATTTCTTTCTGCAGCGCTATCTGGCCGCCATCTTCTCAGGGAACACTGTGCGCAGAGTAAAATTGGAGGTATTGGTTTCCAGCTGTTCTACTTGACAGCATTACAATAAAAGCCATGCTGGCAATAATAACTTGAAAACAGTATGACACTTTCTGTTGAAAGCAGCTTTAAAAAGGATACTGTCCTCTTTGCTTTTCTCCGGTGTGCTATCCATCCCAGGCAATGCAGCAGCAACACGACGGAACAGCTGAAAAACAGAGTCAGAAGATTCGACAGTTAAAACACATTTGTAAAAGCTGTAGTAGTAAGTAAAATACTGTCCAATAGGGGTGAGTGATTTGGATAAAACTTCTAGCACAGTGTATGTACTTATCTTATATTATGACATAGTAAATGTTCTGGAAATTCAATTGAGAAATAGTTTATACATAAAATAATCAGCCAGTAATGTATATTTGTGTCTAATCTAGTCTAATTGTGTTTCTTCACGTTGATGAAAAAGTCCTGTTAGTCATTTGCTCCATTCCCCACAAAGGCCAAATACAACAAGCCATATTGAAGGAATAGTTACATCAGTATAAACAGAAAAATCTCACAATATATTGCCTCACAATATATAGTATATATTTATATAAGTATATATAGTTATCACCCACCCCTACGGTCACATGGGCTATATACAGTAGAGACAGAAAGGGATCAAAGTAGTCATTCCTACATATGTATGTATTTCATTGAATAACAGGCACAAGAAATTAAAGCAGTGATACAAAATGTGATTGTAATTGCTGGTTGAGATTACAGCATGAAAGTGAAGGTTGCCGTGCTCACCTCCTCCCCAGAGCAAAACCCAATAAAGTCACAGATACATTTTAAAAGCTGCAGAAGTTTTAGTGGATCAGACAATAAAAAGGACTTGAGGAAAAAAAAAGCACAGTAGCAGTAAACCTTTGCAGACCAAATAAATACAGAAACACCTAAAAGCAAAGCCTGTCGGGGGGGGGGGAAGACAACCGATACAATAGGTAATAATACTAGGAATACCAAGACATATCATGATGAGTCACAAGAGGGGAAAAGAAGGCAGAAAGAGTTAAGTGCAGACTTTGAGGGCATAATTAGCTCAACTACCTTGAGAGAGCAGAATCTCTACCTGTTTGACATTGTAGCCAGTCTTTGCGCTGGTTTCAATGAACATGACATTCAGTTCCTTAGCTCTCTGCTCACCCTCCTCCGTGGTGATCTGTCTGCTCAGGTAGAAGCAGAGGTGGGAGATGGACGAACAGACAGATATGGACAGAAACATCGCAAAAGAGGACAGGCCAAAATGATTGGGAAGAGATGGAGAGAGAAACAAAGAAGAGCTCAACACAGAATTCTGGTTTTTCGGGTGAAGAAGAGAGAGGTTAGTTTAGTTATAACACGGAGGGACAGAGAGGAAGACGGAGGGAGAGAGGCTGCTGTGCTGAGTAAAGATGAAGCAGCGGGAAAACGACTCCAGAGATCACTCATTCATTCCTCAGCCACACTCTGATCCATATAATGTATACATGGAGGGGTTGTACATCCCAGGCGGCACAGGTAGGCCTCCCTAACCTAAAGGTAATCATGACTGTCAAGACTACTTTTCAGTATAAGAACTTTCTGTTGCTGGACACCAACCTGTTTGACGTTATAGCCAGCCTTGGCACTGGTCTCTATGTACATCACATTGAGTTCACGAGCTTTCCTCTCTGCCGCCTCAACAGAAACTTGCCTGCCATGGTCCCAGGAAGGGAGGGGGAGGGAGTGGTGTGGAGTGTGGTGTTGAGGGAAACACACACAAAAAAAAAAAAAAAAAAAAAAATCAAAATGACATGGAGAGAACAGTGCAGGAAAGGGAACCAAAAAAAGTAAAGCAAAGAAAAATAAAAGGCATAACAGAAACATTATTAAATCATAAGAATAAAAAATAACAAACAAATAAAAGCACTAAAATCACTAATAAAAAGGCTGGAGTATGTAAAATGCCAAGGGATGATAAAAGTCATAATTGGATGAGATGCACTGAAGGGGAGAAACGTGGGATTCCAGGCTTTGGCAGTTTATATACTAATACTTAGAATTTACTAATTGTACTTAAATATATAAAAGTCCAGTCTATTTATCAACCATTTTGACTAGAATAAGAAAATAATTATAATCTTTCACACATCTCACACAACCATGTACCTTTTGTCCGCCAAGTCTGTTTTGTTCCCAACAAGCATGATTATGACATCACTTCCTCTCTCTGTTCTAACATCATCAATCCACTTTGAGGTTTGCTGGAATGAATTAAGATCTGCGGATGAAAGAAAACCCCACAGAGTTACTGTACACAAATTAACCACATGTAGCCTTAAAATACATAAAACATATGGCATTCTAGCTAAAGTTAAGTGTGCTCAAGCAGGAATTATTCTTCATTAAAAAGGCAGTGCATTTTATGTAAGAAAAGCTTGTAGAGTAGTCGTGTTAGTAAGAAAAAGTATTAAGAGGAGAAGCTTGAAGAAGGAAAATATACTAAAGGTTATTAGCAGAAGCACATAAAGTAGCAACTATGCCCAGATAGCTTCCTTCCAACTGCTCTAGACCCCCACAGAAAGGTTAGGGTACAGCCCTGACTCACTGGTGATGTCATAAACAACCACGGCAATGGTAGAGTCACGGATGTAGCTGGGAATTAGGCTACGAAAACGCTCCTGTCCAGCAGTGTCCCAAAGCTGGAGCCGGACCTGAGGATTGGAACGGAGAGGAAGAAAGAGGACAAGGAGATAAAGAGGGGGAAGGCAGAACAAGAAGGTGGAGAATAGGACAGTCATAAAGGAACTGCAAGCCAAGCAGCAGAGATGAAAATGGCCTTTTGTGGAGGAATGGGGAGAATCATCCGAATGCAGAAGGGTCAGAGATGACCAGCGTTATGCTGATAATGATTTAGGTACGCTCTGGTGAATCATTATAAGGCTGTTTCAAAGGATTTCTGGCCATGAGGTGATGTTGTTACTCCTTCAATCAGCCTTATATGTAACAGCATTTACTAAGCAAACACCCCACTGCACACTGCTGGAGAAATTCATTAGTATTATGGCTGATGCAAACACTCTGGAATATTCTCTCATCATGCTGTCCAGTGGGATTTTCCCGGCTAGTAATTTTTTTTTTTTGCCCTTCCACATTCTATGCGAAGGACAAGGAGGTGAGGCAAGGCCATGATACCTACTGGCTATGTCATAAACCACCACAGCAGCAGCTGAGTCGCGGATGTAACTGGGGATGAGGCTGCGGAAACGCTCCTGTCCGGCTGTATCCCAGAGCTGCAGCCGAATCTGTGGCCAGCCGTGAAATGAATGTGGGAAGGGGGGGGGGGGCATTTCATGACCCAGCCAGGGGATGGAAGGAAAACAAAAAACTTAAAATAACGATGGAAGCTAGAAAACATGATCGCATGTCTAACAAAAGGAACAGTCAAATCTAGGATAATGTAAAAACAAATATGAAATGGTGAAAGGGAAATAAATGGTGGCTATTACATAAAAAAAAAAGCAAATGCGTGCTTTAAGCTTTTCCAACAGTTTTAAAACTATGCCAATGGGAATGATGAGAATTACAATAAAATATAAAAGGGCTTACCGTACGATCTTCTAGGTACATGGTTTTTGACAAAAAGTCAATGCCAATTGTTGCCTGTAAGAAAATCACTGCATTAAAACATTGTTATCGACACAAACTATAGATAATGCCTGACTTCTATATCTAAGAAAAATGATCATGTCATGGGTCAAAACATTTGATGTCATAGTATGAACAGCACAGGTGAAGCTTAAAACATTAACAATGGCTCTGTTCAAGTCATTATGCACACTAGCAAAGGATCTGGAACTTGAGGATTGACAGTCATGATTTATTTATGTTATTGATTACATCTGTCGTATGACAAATGTCTTTTGGAACACGCCAAATATTGATTATGAATACAAATCAACCAGTTCCTTGGCACACAAATTCTGCATCATCGTGTGTAACATGTGTGTTTTTACCTGATAAGTGTTGTCGAAACTGTCATACATAAACCTGGTGATGAGTGAGGTCTTCCCAACTGTACAAACACAGCACCAGACATGTTAAGACTTGAAACCTGATAATCAAAGACAATACTGTACAAGAACAAAACTCCACATTTGGGTTAAATACCCTGTTATATCCAATCTAATGTTGCATTATATGACAAATCAATGCAACACATGGTGAGTAGGGAGCTGTAATGGTTGATGTGGACTGCTGAACCCACACGCTGAGCTGGCACTATGGGTGGAGCCTCACACTCTGTAAAATAAAAACATCTCCACTTCTTTATGTTTGTTTCTCGATGAGAGGCTGTCACTGCCACGTTAGACAATCACTCCTACAACACATCTACGCACAATACTGTCAGCATCAGTGTCCCTTAAGCTGACGGTGAATGGTGGAGGAGAAGGCCGGCTGGTCCGGACCCACTGGCCGACGTGGCTGAGAGCTGCTGCCCTAGAATGCTAAATGCTAGCAGCTAACAGCTAGCTACGATGAGAGATAAACGGAGCAATTCAGCTAATCCCCTTAATGAATGCAGTCTAATATTTGGAGGCCATGATTATTAAGGTCCTGAAAGCCAAATTGTGGGTTTTAATGAAGTATCAAGAGCGTTGTGAGCGTCACTGGTGAAGTATTTCAATGTAGCACCGCTAGCGTCAGCTGCTAGCCGACAGTGGTTAGCGTTAGCCAGCTAGCTAGCTAGCGTTGAGTGACGCTGATGCATCGCAAACGAACAGCCACTGTGAGGACAATGTCCATCACTGTAACCAGGCAACCGGCCCATGTGTCGGTAAGCCACACATCGTCATGTTATTGTGGCTATTCAACGCTAAAGAGAGAGAGGCGTTTCGGGCTAGCTTGGCCGGGGTTTAGCATTAGCTCGCTAGTTAGCATCGCGTCAATCTTCAGCCTCTTCTTCTTCTGACACAATCCGCCCAGAGCTCCTCTCGGGTGGAGTAAACGGTGTCGTGCTTACCACTCTGTTCGCCCAGAAAGACGAGCTTGAACTTCCGTAAAGGGTTGCCAAACTCTCCGCCGCCGGTCGTGGTTGACATCTTGTCCCAGATATAAACAGCTAGCTAGCTAGCTGACTCGGCTAATGGTGTGACGTCTGGAGCGGAGCGGAGCGAGGAGTGCGTCTCTGTCCTGCCCGAGCGAGAGCTTTGTTTTCTTAACCGTGCAGACGTGAAACAGCGACACCAAGAGGCCACTGTTGAGAACTGCACTGGTGATGCTGCATGTCCATATTTACATTAGGATACATTACTATTTCATTTGTGTTTTTAATTGCGTTTGACTGGACAGAAGAATAGAATTACTCTGATTTTAGCTGTTGTGATGGTATACACTGTGCAATAATAGTTATAATAGTTATTATGTCTGTATGTATGCTTATTTGCTATTTATAATACTTATTTTTGATCTTGGTTTTCTTTTACTATGTCTCTTGTTTGCACTATACTCTATGCTGCTGTAATCCTGTACATTTCCCCGCTGCGGGACTAATAAATAGTGTGTTTGGTGCTTATTTTGGGCAAAAGAAAGAAGCAGATGAACAGGAAGGCTCTCTAAGTTTGTGGTTGGTTTTCTATTTGGGTCACATTAACTGGGCCATTAAACCGCATCCATGTGCAGAAAAGAGATAGCTAATTGTATTGCTTTCCCAGCAACTTTTCAGAGAGTTGTTTCTGTGTCAGTGTTTGTTATTTAAGTACCCAAAAAATATACACACTTAACATAAAAATAAAAGTGTAAAAGTATTGTATTAGAAAATAAAGACATTAATCCTAAAATCTTTGATAACAAAAGTCCGTTATTAAGGTATTCTTTCACGGTAGTAAGTACAATTATTATTTAAAAAAATCATTGTTATTTGATTCATTCTCAGTTTTAACAAACAAAATATAAGCCTTGATATAAAAAAAAGGAGCAAAATAAACAAACATTTGAATCATTTGGGGGAAACAAGGAGTTTATTCAGTTTTATTGTCAATAAATAGTGACACAGGTAGGAGTATTTTGGGGATATTTATCCCACAACGATCAATCATAATATATCATGGCTCTAATGACACAGCAATGAAGATTTAGGATACATAGAGGATTGGTATTCATAACACATAGAAAGAAACGTCTAAGAAATATTTATTTGACAAACAAACATATACAATACTTGTTTATTTCTATTAAATGCTATAATGCCACTCAGAGAAATGTCACTCAGAGATTAGACCCTTTTTCAGGGACTATTTTTGAGCTCTCGTGATAATGCCTAATGAACATGTATAGGTGAAATAAGAACATTTTAATCATTCAACGACACTTTGTGCTTTTCGTAATTGATGTTGAATTCCTTTGTGTTCTGTATTCTCTGTCAGAGAGGTGATTTCCTTCGCTGGTCATCTCAACCCTCCATGGCTTCAATTGAGATGTCTGCCCTGTTGGCATGAAATGGACAAACAGCTGATTCTGTGAGTCCAACATTACATTACAAGATAATTCACGTAACGCATTTTATATAATTTTCAACATTATGCAGACTACCCCTTTTTTGCATATGGATAATATGGGCTATCTATTGCATGCATACAGTAATAGCTGTATTATAACTTCTCAATTAGTCGCCATTGAATGATGTAACAAAAAAAGCATCTTGGAGGTGGAACAACACAGGATCAAATGTAATATTTCACACAAAACTGTTTGTTTTACGTCATGTATTGTATGTAATATGTTTTGTACTTTCTGTGGACCCCAGGAAGATTAACAGCCACTAAGGCGTCAGCTAATGGGGATATAGGTAATAAACAAACAAAAAAATGCAACACGTTTCTGGGATGAAGAGTTTACTCATTCAAGGGTCATCATATCAATGCCAACCCTTTACTTTGGAAAGGCTTGTCTTACAAATTAAACAGTCATTTGATTGTTTTGTCAATGTACGTCATGAACTTGATCTAACATTGCAGTTTTGAGATTAGGTAGCAATTTCATAGGGAAGATATGCATTGTAGCCCTTGAAGAAGTGAACATCCTAAAATGCACTGAATTGGAGGTGACCTCACCTGAACTAAGGAGGGCTTTAATCCAATTGGCTGTGGTTTATTAAACACAAACACAGAGTAGAAAAATATAAGAAGCATGTCACAAACATCAAAGCCACAGGTTAATACATTCATAGAGACTAGTTTATACTTACACTTCTGCTCAGGATACAGCAAAGACATGAAATAGAAGGATATAAGGAGAGGACATGAAATATAACCTAGTCAATAATTAATCAATGCTATCTTTTTGTTTAAGGATAATGTTTTAGGATTAAGTAAATGCTGTAAATGGCAATTATATGCAAAAAAGACTGCCCTCACCTGCAGGTTTTGGGGACATCAGAGTCAGAGGAAGCTCCACAGTGACATCGCTGAAGATGAGAAAAAAAAGTTTCATCATTAAAAATATACAGAATAGTAATTTATTTAATATTCCCACAAATACCATGTGACCACAGATGAAGGAGAATCAATATTTACCTTCCTGTTAAGCCACCCAGCAGGCTTTTGGGGAGAAAGAAGACAATAAAATAAACCTTTAGTCTGCACAATGTGAAGTATCATGCATAAATATTTTCTATTCAGTTGAGCCTTACCCTCCGCCACCCATCACTAGATTGACCTTGACTTTATAGGCGATGATGATTCCCTGCATCTCCTTTTCTCCTTGACTCCTGTGAGGAGACAGAAATAGTTTAGCTTCCAGAGCTTTCGGATTTGGTCTAAGACACGATAAGTGGATGACACAATGCAGGGTTCTATCACCGCCACCACCACCTCTCAATAAGAGGATGAAAACCAATCCTTAGCTCACAGTAAGCCCACTGATGAGAGACTTGTGGCTTACAGGGTAGTGGATGCTAGGTGGGTGTCCTCGTCTTTTAGCCGTCCGTCCACTGAAAGACCTCGCTTCTCTTTGTTGTTGGCCAGCAGGGGGGTTATTTGGAAGGACTTCTCGAATGTAGAGTTGGCGTTAATTGTCTCCCTGTGTATAGCAGTGAAATATAGAAATAAATAAGTAATAATACATGTTTAACTCAACAGACATTATACGTGTTAGTTACGTTTTTACTCAATCCATACTGAGATGCAACAATGACATAACATTTTTTTCAGTAAAAGCTGCTTTGAATTAATTTAATGGAGAATTGTGAGAATTTAGTTATAACAAGGACTTACATAGATTTAATTTCTCAGAAAATGCTAATTAATACATTCATTAAATTGAATCTCAGATCCTGCTAATAAGCCTCTTTTGATACAGTGACAGCCTTACCCAAACTCCTCGGAGCAGACTGGCTTGGAGTATGTGTCGGATGAGTAGAGCACCACGTTTGTTAGCTGCTCAACTAAAAAAAGAAATAGCTCTGTTAAAATGTATATATACACATTCACACTTTACACAGATACTTTAACCGTTGCCCATATTCTTTTTCTCTCCTCCCTTTCTAACAAGCTTTACACAGAAACTTTTTTTTAAGAATTGAACTTCAGTCAAGTGTTTATCTTTTCCTTGCTGCTCACCTGAAATTTGGATTTTCTTCACAATTTTGGTGGTTTCATTGTTGACTTTAACCATGACTGTGATTGGATCTCCATGGTAGTAAGTCTAAATATAAAAAATATTTTAGTTGGAATAATTATAGCAAAAGTTATGCATATATATTATGCCAAAACGATAGTATGTACACTTCAATGTACCTCTTTTTCAAGGGATGCTTCCAAGTTAACAGGTTTGTCACTCATCATAAACTGCTTGGCAATATCAGCCTTGGGTCCAGACTTGTTGGTAGCTGGTGCAAATTGTATTTTGCGTACCATCAGGCGACACGTGTCCCTAAGACCACAAAATGCACAGGCAAGATAGTCAGGGATAACCTTTTTATGTGTCCTTTAATGCAACACAAGAGTGGGTTGACAGAATGGTTTGAATTTGAGCATACATACTTCTTCTCAATGACTTCATCTGCATTGTTTGCTGCGTTGGCAATGTATCCTTTAACCTCAAAGTCCACTCCACAAGCCTACAACAGAACAAGACCCGAATACATTTTCTGTTTGTCAACCTTTTAAAGTAGTGTATAAGAGAGAGTGAAAAGGGATAATGAGGAGGGACAGGAGTAGTACCTTGCCAGTATCATTTGGCGCAGGCTGTAGGGAGACTGAGCATGGGAGATTTGCTGGCATCTGAAACAAGTAGAAAAAAGGCACATTAATAATTAACATTTTAAGATGATGACTGAAAAGTAAAGGTGAAGTAATGATATGTGGTTTATTGATCTCATGTTTGTCTGAAGGACAGTTAATTTGCTATATCAATAGTTAGTTAGTTATAATTCATCACCTGGAATGAAAAGGGACATCCTTGCTCTCCAACTTTCTTCATGAGGGATTCCTGCATTGGTGTTCTGGTTCCGTTATCACCCGTAGGTGGATACACCTGAATGCGCTGTATCCAGATGTCTCTCCTGAAGGACAGCCCGATGACATCCAAGTCGTCGCTTCCATAGCGGAAGGCACAAGCAAGGTAGACAAATACTGCAATAGACAGAGAAATATAATCAGTGTAGTCTTTGTGTGGCATAAATTCGGGAACTATAACATTTTTCTTTGACGGCGAATGAGATAGAAATACCTTTTCTGCCCTCAAGACCAGAGGGGTCTACTTTAATAACACCGTCTGCAAATGAGAGGAGGAGCATTAGATTTAGATCACACAGAGACACATCTACTGTATGTGTGCATATTTGAGGATGTGCCACGCACCAACTACTTCCACTGAATCCACATTGTCCACAAAGTCTCTCCTCCCCAAGTACAGGGTAATCTGAGAGAGACGGAGAAAAAAGAAACAGTTATTCCTCAGGCCAAGGTTACAAGAGTTCGGAAGTTATTTCTGGGAGTTGGAATAGCTACACACAAAATGCACTCCTCCCTATGACCAAGGGGTTGCTTTATAATGACTATGTTATAAAGGCCACTTCCACTTACATGTCCGTTGCCGCTGGTCTTCTTAAATACCCTGAAAAGAGGGGGAAAAAGCAGTGAATTATTTAATTATTTTACACTTTTAGCTCACTGAATGTATTTGATACAAACACAAGACGTCAGAAACTGTTTCGCTTATTTATTTATTTTTCTATTATGATTTCTGTTATTAAATTCTGTACATGGGTGCTGGGTTGACTATAAGACTCATGGAAGTAAAATATTCCTGAAAATCTTTCGGGTTTAATCCTATGTTCCTGCAGAGAATAGACCCGTATTAATGAATGTTGAATATTTCTTGGCAAACGTGGGGAATTTTTAATTTACATATCCCAAAATATTATCTCTCTAAAGATTCCTAGCATTACATAACCTTACAAGCGCTGTCGCTTGTAGCCATAAATACACAGGTGGTGTTTGCCTCTATCAGTGTGTTCCAAGTAATCTCGTTAAAACTTTTACTTTGTCTTGTAAATCTCTCTTCCAAGATCCCATCCACACAATCCATCTTAATCAGGATTTATCCATATCCTGGAGGACTAGAGTGTTAGAGGAGTCAGAGAGGGACTTGTAAGTGCCTCCTCCAAGATGTCACTATCCACTTTGATCCCTGCATGGGTGCAGAGCATTTGTTGTTTCCGTTGAATGAGCCGAGTTTCAAAAATCAGTTTATTAAAACACAATATCGAAGTAGTTCTTTGAATTTAACTTCAATTACAATAATTTAAGGATTAATGTTTGGCAACAGCTTTAACAAATGTCTTTTTTGTCACATTTTAAGGCCTTAAACAATTTAAAGGAAAAGATGTATAAACAAGGTACCATTTCATGATAGCTGTTGAATTATGAAGCAAATGAGTCAAAACTCTTCATACTCACTTTGACATTTTGATAGCAAAGTTATGGATCCAGTCTGCAAATAAAAAAGTTGGAAAGGCTGAGTTACCAAAACATTTCATACAGATAAATCTATGACTATCAGGTTCACTGGTTATTTTTGGATTCAATATCATTTGTAGTTTATTGTAGCATTATGTAGGAGATTTTTAGAAAAATGTATCATCACTGATGAAGTTCATCAAAGACTCATCATGTAATGGTATGGAAACCATAAGTTATGAATAACTTCCTAGTAGAAACAGTATCTTTCTGATTTTACAATTGATTTAACAAAATAAAAATCCTCAACATTCCTAAACCTTTGATCTTATTGATAGTTTGAGTGGTCAAAGCATATGTTCCTGTGAAATTGCCACATTGACAGATCTTCAGTAAATGCTCCTCTTTGCAGTTACTGTAATATCATTAAATCATCTCATTATATTTCTAATGTGTGTAATGTTGGTCAGCAAGAGAAAACCGCTCACTTACCGTGACCTCGGTGTTCCCTGCTGTCTTCTGTAATCCGTCACTGTTGACTGACGGCGTGTCGTGTGGGTTGTGTGCCAATCAATGCCTGTTGTGCTTTTATACTATGACCTCCCAACCTTGGTGCCCTCCCCTCAGCTTACCCAGCTTGACAAAGACGACTGTTTTAGAGAAAATCAGATTAGTTCATTATAAGACTACTGTTTTGGTGCACAGCGTGTGTAAAAATAATGTTGTGTATGTGACTTCAAAAGCTCAGAGACGTGGGCGGTTTTGGGGGGGTGGGTTTTTTGTTTTTTTTACATGTTTATGTGCAGCAGGTTGGAACAATATTGTGCATTAAACACTTTGCACATACTGTCCTCCATATTCGAATGAATAAAATCAGCTTACCCAGATTATGACTGAACAACACCCAGCTCTATATAGTTTTTAATATAACACTCTAAGTACATGTTAAAAAAAAAAAAACTTTTCTTGGAAGCCTAATTATTGAATGACGGTAGGGAAAATTGCAAACTGTCCACTGACATTAGAAACCTGGAGGGGAAATGTTTCTCAAAGTCTATTATTGTAAAAAATGGTGGAAATATTGCTTTTTTTGTGGCTCAGTGATTAAATACTGGGATGCTATTTGATCCTGACTAAGGTTAGAGGATTTCCTTGTGAATGGAGTATCCGTTAATGTTCAAGGACTTCCTTTCTTAAAGCTTAGACAGGAGTAGAGTGGTATTAGTTGGACTTTGGTTGTTATGGGAGCCAACGACAGATGGCTGCTCTGCCAAGCTTTGTGCAATCTGTGCTCATGGCAGGTTTACATAAATCTAAGTGACCTGCCGACTTATGCAAGCAACAATGCTTTGCAACTATTAAAATAGTCATCATGCCATTCAATTCCATTGCTTAAGGTTGGTGTTTGAGTAGGATGCACAGGTTTTGCCTGGCTGATATGTCTCAAAGGACCAACAATCATTGGCAGTGACTTTTAGAAGATCCACTTGCACGCAGAGAGCAATTGAGGTAAATCCAATGGATTGGTGAAGGATCTTCTCACCTCCTCAGACAGCTCTAATTGATTGATCAATGAGGGAGCTGGATGATGGGTTTTATGGATGGCTTGTCACACCCCGACAGTCAAGGATAAAGAATTCTATTGTTGGATGTGTGTGTTGGACTCCATTCAACTGTCATATAAGGGCAAGGGTTGAGATCTCTTCAAAGCTGCCCAGACAGGACAGCACTGCTTTACGTTACCCCACCGGATCAACCGCCAGGAGTACGCAGGCAATATAAAGTTAAGCCGTTTAATACATTAAAGGTGCTCCGCTAATCATTCTGCAGCAGTGCTCTACATATTACATGCAGCTTCGCTCCTACATGTATGAATCTATTGGCCCCTGTGGGCAGCGTGCTTTAGTCTGCTGTAGTATATCAGATGTTACTGTAAGAATTCAAGCAAACAATTGCTTTTGGAAGAGTGGTGATTTGTGGAAGCAGTGACTCCTTTATGTAAATATGAGGCTTTTATGTAACTTCAAAATCACAGCCACAGTTTAGGCAGAAAATGGTCAAGCAAACGGAAAACTGATCGTGCTCAGGCTTTTCAAGTCCTATAATTCTATTCTTAATTACAGTTTGAGAAATGCATATTTTTTAAATACAATCAGTTGCATGACATATGTGTTACTGGTATTTGTGCTTGAGACTTGAATTTCATTAGTTTTTTTGATCTCATATAGCTTTGAATATCATTTTTTAAAGGTGTGTCCATAAAGATTTACAATCACAAAACTTAATCTTATCCTATTTGGGCTCCCAGCTGATGTTCCAGGTTCATAACTAGATAATAGACTCAATAAGTGTGAGGCCTTTACATGCAGGATCTGTTCAAAATCAGTAGCATCAGCTTCTCAGGCTGATCTGTAATCAAGTTATTAATTCTTTTTAGCTATAATAGATAACCTGAATGCTTCTATCATCTTCTGTTCTGTCTATTCTATTATTGGCTTTTACAGTCATTCTGATACAGCCTCTGTGCACTTCACCGGGCAAACAAAACCACATCTGGGGGAAACAGTTCTGCCTGAAAGCTTTACACCGCATTGATTCGTCGTGTTAACTGAAACATTCTGTTAATGCTAAAGACATACTGACTATCTATTTATTCTCAGGCTTCTCGTGGGTAAAGACAGGTTTAAGGTTAGTGTAATTGTTAGACAGTTATGAAAGAAATGTGTGAATTGAGTGAATGAATGAATGAATCAGAGCAAGATATCTGATAGAATATGAAAGTATTGTCCAGTGTTTTATACATTACATCTTTAAGATGTGATTCAAAGGGAGAAGTCAGAAGTTGAGAAAGCACCGTTTGTCATATGGCGTAGCTACTGTACATATCTGTATTTTCGTTTTCCTCTTAATCCTATCCAAACTAAAGACACAAAAATATCCAAGGCTAATCTTATTTTCTCTCTCTCTTGGATTTTCTGTCTCCGGTTTGGTCTGTGTGGAGTTAAATACAGTCATATAAGCCCCTTACACTTAATCTGGAGCTACTTTTGGCAAGCTCTTTACATAGACAGTCAACATCGTCCCTCTGAGGGACTGCTGTGTCGTCCCGGTGCATTACAGCACCATGGTATTACCACTTCTTAATAACACAGTCTTCAGCGTGTGGCTAAATTGAGGCAGTGAGGCTGTCTTATTGTCGTTGACAGGAGCACAATCAGATATGACTGATGGTGAACTCTGTGAAGTGCTGTTACTATGTTGTTGTACAGTACTAAAGTCAACATCGTTAATTGAAATGATAAATGCACTTTAAACACAGACAAACCTCTGAGTATGAAGTGAGTGATACAGGGAGCTTACCTGTTAGCTTTCTGTCAATTATGCACTGCAGCTCACATTTGACCTTTGGCCTGCTGTATTTTTGGCAGCTGATACTCAACTGTTGGTGTAACTTCAAAATGTTGGTGTCACCATCAGTTTGAAAGATACATATCTGTTATGAGCACAGCCAGAGCACATATTCACCATCCATTTCTTATTCATGACGTGGTTCGCTGAATTGTGTTGTTCTTTAAAACATAATCGTAGAATTAAATAAATGGCTTTTGTTATTGTTATATATCTTAGATTTTAATCGATACTTTCTGTTTTTGAATTATTCTTTTTTTTTATCCTCTGGTGCAGGCTTTAAATGAAACCCAATATGTTTTATAGAAAGCTCCAATACTCTTTACTGTTGGCTCACATATTATATAATCAAGGCCTGGCTTCCTACCTGGCCTTGATTATATAATAAAGAGTAATGCTATGTATTTCCATGGAGGTACTGCTCTGTATCAGCACAGCTACAGCTCCTCAAGCATCTCTGTCATCCAGATAGGTTGTCTAAAACTATGCAAATTAAATTCTAAATTTGATCTCACAGCCGGTGTGGTAGATGAAAGCGAGCAGGCAGTTCTTAGAAATGGAGAACATCTTTCTGTCTCAGTGTCTTTCTCAGTATCCTGCCCAAACTACTGCTTTCATATGCAAAGCATTTATATCTGGATGGAGAAGAGAAAGTAATCATCTTACTCTAAAGATTGGGACTTTGCTACTAATTATTAAGTTTTGTGGTTTAGGTAAATGTTATCAGCCCTACATAGGAGATATATATCTTCAACAAAGCTTGTGTTGTTGTAATGATGAAGCTTAAACAAAAGTTATTTTTTGGTTGCTGAAACCAAATCATTGATCATTACATTTTGTACACATATCCATTGTCCTCAGAGGATGAACCATAATGACATTGGTGACCCACTGATTTTCCTGCTAATGCCACCAGCAGGTCAGTGTTTTTACTTATCCAGTACAGTATGTCAACATCTATTGGATGGATTGGCACACAATCTTGTACCAACATCCACAGTTCCCAACTGAAACTAAAACTGAAACCTAAATTAATATAAACAGTGTAAAATGTTGTTATTTAACTGAAATTAGATATAAAGGATATCCTTTAAGAAGAATGAAAACTAAACTGAAATGATATTGCCTGTTAAAAAACCCCAATAAAAATAGAATGAAAATTAACATAAATTCGTTTTAGTTTTGAGCTATAATATATATCAATACCGAAAAAAGTAGACAGCATGACATTTTGTAACATGTGCCACGGGAATTGAACAGACTTGACATTCCAATAGATGTAATGCAAGTGCTGCATTTGCATTACATTGGACACAGAGTAGCAAGCAAAAATAAAAGATTATATATCATGGCCATTCCATTACACAGTTCTCCAACCATGTGTGTTGTATGTTTATGTAGCTACTTCTGAGACATACCTGGCCCTAGCAAAAACAAACTAGAACTAAATATATAAAAACTTTCTGAAACTAAACTAAAACTAGCAAGCACACTCTGAAAACTACTTAAAAACTAAAATTAAATAGAAAAGTTTAAACTAAAATAAAACAAAAAAACAACAACATTTATAACCTCGGTCCCAGATGATGTATTCAACTGACTTTTGCTCCAGCGCCACCATGAGCCTGACATGTTGTTTTGAATGAAATATTGGATTGCCATGAAATTTGGTACAAACAGTCATGTTTCCAGTAGGATGAATTTTAATCACTTTGTGATCACCTTCATCTTTGTCCAATATTTTGATTTATGACCACCTCTATACCTGCAAAATAAAGATATTCCCCTCAGCCTCAGTTGTGTTTTGTTAAGTGCTTCTTTTTTAGCATTTCTTTTTGCAAGATTACACGCTAAACTATGAGGACCATCATGTTAAACATCCCTGCTAAACATAAACTGCTAAATATCAGCATGTTTTCATTGTCATCGGGAGCATGTTACCATGTCAACGTTAACATTAAGCTTAAAGCATCGCTGTAGAGCCTCAGTGGAATGTGATACAGTATATCCTTCAATTATGTGCTGTAGATTGCTCAAAGCAATATTGAGAAGTACTGATTACAGATTGAGAGTTAAATCTACAAGTCATCAAATTGGGATTGACTTGTGTCTATTTGTTTTATGGGGCTGCGGTTGGTGGTCGGTACATTTCTGCTGAGTAGTGAGAAGCAGAACAGCAAATATGGGATCAAACGGTTTCCCACAGAGTTATACGCTCCTGCTAATAGGGAAGGAGGGAAGTAGAAGGGCTGAATAATGGGCGCTGTTCAAGGAGGGCAAAAATAAGAAAGCGAAGGATGATCATAACCATATGGAGGCTGCTTTTTGCTGAGAGGGAAGGATTGTGCAAGAGAGGAAGGGAAGTTTAGGGAAGGGTGACGAAAAGGAAAAGGTCGGGACAGGAGAAAGAAAGGGGGGAAAGAAAGTAAAAATGACTGCAAGAGCATGAAACATCTGAAGATAAAGATGATGAAAAAAGAAAGAAGGAAACTGAGGATAAGCCTGGCAGCTCACATGTGTGTGGTAAGCTGTGTTTTTTTTCTGTTTGGAATTTGAGGGCAGGGGGCCGAGGGAGGAAATAAGTCAAGAGAGGAGAGAAGAGAGAGAAAAAAGGAAGCAGTCTGCTGTTTCACACACTGGTTGAGTTGAGCCCCTCGCAAGAATTCTCCCTGGCTATGTCGGCCATCTGGAATGTCGAGTCACTTCCTCTGTCTGCCCGGCGCTCTAACGGGGTTGTCCTCTGCCTCTCTGCTCCCTCCCTCTGCTCTGACAGCACTCTGAAGAACCGCCGGAGTCCAAGCCAGTGCGGACGGGACGCCACTGACAAGACGCACACGCCAGCACACCAAACATCCAGCATGAAAGTGAGACCCCCGGAGAAGCCCACGTCCAACTCAGACACACTCTAAATGGAATCTGGGCTTGGACGACGCAAAGACAACTGCAGTCATCAGCTGGGCTTTTTGGAGGGTGTTCCTATTCCCTTATATGGCAACAGAGCTGGGAAATCATTTGAATTAGTCTGGTTTCTGTTGCATGCCTGTCCCATCTGGTATGTTTCTACTTCTGCCCTGTGCGTGTGTGAGTGTGTGGGCGCCGTGTGTGCGGCTCGATTTGTTTGTTTTGCCATTCTTGGCTCTTCTTTTCCTGTTGTTTGCATGTGGGCTTTTTGTTTTGGGACAAGAGGGAGGGCTTGTGTTTGTGGTTAAGCTAGAGGCACCGTCATCGCCTCAGGGGTGGCAGCTTCATTCAGACTGTGCAGCACCTCTCGCTGTTTTTCCTCTACCTCCCTCCCTCGCACCGCTGTGATGGTCTGTGTTTGTTGGAGCAACACACCCACCTGGGTGCAGCGGATTGCAACCAAAAGCTGAAACCGGGTCTCTCTACACACAGATATTATCAGAAAGGTGGACTGGAGCTTCTTTAGAGGAGCAGTCTGTTGTTTGACTGGACTAACCTCACAATCAGCTGGATGTTTCTTCTTTTATTCCTCCATTGCAACAGGATGTGTGACCCTGAAGGAACCAACAGGGACCCAGGAAATGCTAGCTGGTTTAGACAAGATGATGGGTTGTCTGCTTGAAACTTTGAAGAAAAGGATCATGGGAAAGTAAAAATACTAAATTAGACCTCTCAAAACAATCTGGTGCTGACAACTTGATTGGCACTCCGCCAGGTTAATGCCAGTCTGACAGTTAACTTGTGTTGCGTCAAGTTCATCACCTCATGTGGATTACTTTTATGAACATATCTCGCAACATTGATTGCCATGGCTACGGCAGCCTGGTATCATCGTGACATCAGCCGTGTGCACGCGGAGGACTTGCTGGCACGGGCGGGGAGGGATGGCAGCTACCTAGTGAGAGACAGTGAGTCTGTGCCAGGAGCCTATGCATTGTGCCTGCTGTGAGTATACACACAAATACAGCTTTTCTTATCCATCACAATCAAACATAATTGCCCATCCCACGGTACTTTAAACTATTATGACATCTTAGACGGTAAGAGCACCTGTGAACCTGTTCTATAAATGTATTTGTAGGTGTAGATCCTAACTGAAAAGAAAGGGAAAAGTAAGCGAACGTGACTCTCTTCACTCCACCACAAATCATTTTTTTATAGAAGTTACCAAACTTTTTCTGTCTAATCTTAAGTGCTCCACCTCCTTCGAAATACTTAATAAATGATTCACTCAGGAAGTTGTAAACGCTGCCCAATGTGAGAAGAAACAGTTATACTTAGTGTAAAACCATATCTAATTACCTTACTCGCGAAACTTTTTGACTTTGGCGAACGGGGTTGGAAACTATTCATAAATGCGACATTTTTGAAGAATGTCCCCATCTGTAAATTGTTTCAGCAGCTTCACTCCCCCCTCTGTCATATCCATCACTTTCACCATCATCGGCCAGCACAGACTGACTTTAAGTGCTGTGTGAAGGCTGGGCTAACCCTCACACATACACCCTCTCCAGACTACTCACACCGTCCTGTCCGAACAGCGTCCACCTCAGCCAGTCAGACCCTGGCCCAGGACTCCCTGTTTCCCCTCTTTCCCCTATTTCTTCCCCGGGGCCCCTGAAGGAGGGCGGGAGCTCCAGCGACCGCACTACGCTGACTGCTCATCAGCCTGAGCCAGATACATTCCTGAAAGCTGAGCCGGGGCGCTCGCAGTGCTCCCTCTTTCCCTTCGTTCTTTTCCCAATATGTCATTCCCTCTTTTAGCTTTTTAAATATCTCCACACATTTGATTCAGTCATTCTGCTAATCATGTTTTCCCTTTGTTCAGGAAAACACACAGTAGCTGACTGATTTAAAAATGGCCTCATCATTACGTGCTGCCTGAAACAGATTCCTCTGACGTGACTGGAGATGATGATCTAAGTGTCTCTCACACATTGTATAACTAAAACAAGACACGTCATTAGCAATCTGTAAAACAACTGGCGCCTTATTAAGAGAGTTACAGTTTCTTTAACTACAGTTAGACATCTGGTCCTTATTTAAACAATACATTTAAGTGTATTTTCCCTTTGAATGTTTGCTCAGAAGCGTGTTGTACTAATTTGCCATGGCATTAATAACACAGTTTTTTGTGGTTTCCAAAGGTTCCAACGTCATGTTCACACCTATCGTATTCTTCCCGACGCAGACGGCCTCCTCGCAGTTCAGGTGAGTGACACTGAATCCTTCGCCCGACCAGGAAGAACAGCAGAAAGTAGAGAGACAATAGATGTCTTGGCACAAACTGTACACACAGAGAGAGACACAGTCGGTCAGATGGAGTCAGAGGGATCAAACAATGGTTTGTTATTGTCTGTTATAGGGAGAACAGGAACATGTTTGTGTTTCCTCTCTGTGCTCTCTCTGTTACGACTGCAGCAGCCTCCTTGTTTGAATGGCATCTCTGCCATGTGGCCTCCTGCTTGCAGCATAAGCGCCGCAGCACAGAGGAGAAATTGTTTTTTATGTCTCAAAGATTCCTACTCAACCCACACACTAGGTCACTGACCAATGAGTGTGCTTATTTGTTATGTGTATGTATGGGGGTGTTTGTATTGGACATAATGACTCTGTGGGATGTGGCAGAGTATAAGCCAGTAATGGTAGGAGTCTGTTTTTTGATACTCTGAGCAGGGGGCCATTAAGTCAGCAAATGAGCTAATTATTCAATGATAAAAAAACACACACAAGCACGTTTTCAAGCACGTACGCACAAAGTGGGTGAGATAAAGCGAGAGAGTGAGGGAAATAAACAGTTTCAGAGCCTTAACCAACCAGCAAATCATCTGTGGCTTTTTGTTTTTGGACTTTAATATGTCTGCATATTAAAGTCCAATAACGAGTTTATTAATGATTGTCTGGCAGTCGTTTTTTAAGCCTTTGACTTGGAAAAGTCCTCTGCTTTCAAATGAAGACCTTAAACTCTGTTGCTATTTCAGTCTTGTTTCCACTGCCATCAGTATAAACCTCCAGTACGTATTTTCCCTCACTGGATTTGCTCCACTAACTCACAAGTCACATGCTTGCCTTTTTGCTTTTCCAAGATGGCCATTGAGATATTTTGGGGCCCTTTCTACTCTCTTACTGTCTCTTATTCCTTGTCATTTCTTTTTAATAGCTTTTCAAGAGATCCTTGTGGTACAAAATACTATTTGAAGAGTTCCTGGCAAAACGGACGGGTAGCTCGAGCCAAAAAATGGTTTTCTTTAACCGCAAAATGAAAACAGAAAAACTCTGTATAAGGGCACAGGAAACGAGTGTGCTTGGTATTGTGGTCTGACGTGAACCCTGTTGGTTTTGTGCATGTGACCTGTAGCGTTGTTAGCATGTATGCACACAGCACCTGTGCACAGCATGTGTGTTTATTTATTCTTAATTTTTGTCTGTGCTGCTTTGAGTGCCACTGAAGTGTAACTGTGCAGGTTTTTGTTGGAAAGTTTGAGAGTAGACTTGCTTATGCTTCTGGCTTAAAAGTATGACCATAAGCATGTAAACACTTCCTTGCCATGTTTTTTTTTTGTTGGGAGGGGGGGCTTTTTATTCTCACTGGGGATGTTGAACCACAGGGAAACATGGAAGACAACGGCTGTAGCTTTCATTGATGTCATCTCTCCTGTTCGGTGAAGGGCAGCGCTTTTCTAGACCCCTGAGACGATTTTTATCAAAGCAAATCATCTGCATGTGGCTTTTTTTGTCATGCAAATAAATACTTGTGGTTTGTTCTCCCAAGCGAGATTTCAAGTGTGGAAACATATATACATAACATACATGTAAATAACCACATATAGTGTGCAAGCTAGAATTGGGCAGTTATTTCAATGTATGTTCAAAATTTAGACCTCACAGTAGCATAGTACATCTTCCCAGGTTTTTTTATTTTTATTTTTCTAATGTGAGTTTTATCAACTCTGTTGTATAAATATTTTTTGAGAAAGAACAAGAAAGGGAATTTGCAATAAAACTATATTTAGTAAGACACTGTAGACGACGACATTTAGTTTGACAACCTCATATCTTTATAGTTGTCATGTGTATTGTAATTGCTTATAAACCTGTATTACACAAAGCAAGTTTACCAAAAGAAAGAAAGAATTTAATTGATTTAAATTGCAGCATATATATATATTAAAAAATGTGTTTCTCAGTGCAACATCAGTGCGTTGCGTGCTTGTGCAGATCATAACTCTTATCGTCTACAGTGCTTTTGTTTACAGTTTCTGTGGTCTTTCCAGTTTATGTTTAAAGCAATGACAGACTGTTAGCACGCATACATGTTCATGGGATTATTACAGTACATGCACTCACTGACTTTTGACATGTGTGTGTGTGTCTCACAGACAACACAGGGGGTGCAGGTAAACTGTTTCCGGACCCTGGAGGACCTGGTGTTGGGGTACCAGCATCCCCACAAGGGCCTGGTCACTCCTCTGCTCTTCGCTGTTCCCCGTGATACAGACGCTGGGGAAGAGAGCTCAGGTGAGCCCGCTATCTGTTATCAAAACAAATAACCAAACAGTCTATATATCGTGCATGATACACAGGAAAATATTACGTACTTGTAGAAACTGTGCTCCTTTCAGGGCTGCGTATTCATTGTTAATTATCAATGTTTGACTTTACGCATGCACAGATGATGAGAAGCCCCCTCCAGCTCCAGCCCCTGTCAACACAGTGGCTTCCACAGGAACACCAGCAAAACCAGCGCCTCATACCCTGTTCCTGGATAAGTTGCAAGAGCTGAACACATCCAGGTGTGATTATCAAGCTGAAATGCAGTTTGACAAAAGAAGTTTCTTGCAATAATGCTTATCTATTTTGCATGTAAAATATTTCATATTCGAGAGCTGCTTAATCTGTGTGACAATATGTGTCTGTTCTTAGTTTGTGATTGTTTATTGACTTGAAGTGATTTATATAGTCACATTAATGTGAGTCATGTTCACAGACATTATCTCATTTAAATATGCACCTGTTGTCAATCAAGCATATAGAAAGCAACATATGAAACAATCTTTTGACTTTCTTTTGGCCTATTAATAAACAGTACTGATATAGAACTGATCTGCTGTGCGGTGTGCTAGCAGATAAAACTTAAGCAAAAGCAAAGTCCAGAGGGCAGAAATGTTTCTACAATTTGGACTGAATTCTGCATTTCTTATCGTGTTTACAGTGCTGCGGGTGAGGTGATCGGTCTACTCAATGACTACCTCTTCAGTGAGCTGCCTCTTGACATTGAGAATGTGCACAAAGGGGCAACAACTCTTTGCCACCTCAAGCGTACTCTGGGTTCTGCGTGCCAAGGCTTAAACAGGTCAGTATGCTTTTATTGTTACCGGTGAACCAAACGTGAAAACTATACACTGTTATGACACAGCACACAATACATACAGTCAATGCTCTACACTATAATGTATGTTAATAGATGTATGGTCATTACCAAAGGTTTTGTATTGATCTGATCTACAGTGAAATTGACCTGACTCTCTCAAGTCTGGAAACCCTGGCCAAGGTCTTCGACCATCCGAACTGCTCTTTAACGCACACCAAGAAACAGGTACAGTACAAACCATACTGGATGCTTTCTGAAGAACAGTAAGGAACTATTATATTGTAATATGGTAATCCTTTAGTGTCAGTGATAAAGGTGCATTCTTACACATCCATATACATCAACTCATGGTGCTTTATGTGTTATATTTTTGGAACAAGGGCCCAGAGATGGATATGGATAGCCTGCTGTTTAAGATTTCAGCTTTGGTCAGCCTCCTTTCTTCATTGGAGAAAAAGGTATGTTTCTGAATTTACACAAAGTTTCTTATTGTGGCAAGATTCATGTGAAAATTGATTTCTTGCAATACTGTTGCTTCCTTTTAGTTGCAGTGGTTATTGAGTGATGATGAGGTTTTGAAAAACAGACCAATTGTTTTGTGATGAACAACAGTGGTAAATATGTAACACTGCAAATTCTCTGATCGTAAAGGTATTAAAAGCATTACAAGATGCGGTGACCAATCACAATCTGGCAGTGCAGCCTAACCCACCTCCTCCTGAACCAACACCCACCAATGTAACACCTGTCAAAAACCATGCCAGACAGCTGCCAGTTCACTCCTTTCAGGTAGAAACTTTTTAATTAATAAAAAGATAAATGTTATCTTTTTATTTATTATGACATGCAATAAGACCAATCTTACATCTGATATCTGACCATGTAAACGTGTTAACAGTTGTTTTTCTTGTTGCGTCTAGGTGAAGATGGTGAGGTATGGCAGACAGACTGTTTCTGTGGATGTGGACACAGGAGTGCTGCTCTTTGACAGGAAGGCTGGTTCATTTGGTATAGAGAGGGTCTCACATGACAGAAGTAAGAATATACTCACTTTTTAGTGCCTTGGACATTTCCCTTGCTTGCAGATATAATACATATTGTATAAATAAATCTGCTGCTGTATTTCTTTTGTATCAGTCCTTCAGATTGTAAAGTTCCAGAGCAGTCCGGCCAAGGTACGCATGGTGGTCGACAGCCACCACAACACACCACGGGAAATGACGTTTGAGAGTGCACGGGTAAGGAAAGATAACTGGCTTTATTATTAACTGGAATCAACTGTTTCCTTTTCCATAATTCACTGAGTGGCTTTCATCTCTTTCAGAAACGTGATGCCTTCTGCCAACTCCTCCAGCTGATGAAAACCAGGCACTCTCAGCTGAGGGAACCAGACGTGATCTCTGTGTTTGTTGGCACCTGGAACATGGGTAACCGTAAATGTGATCACAGTCTATTCCACCGTCAGGCAACAGGAGTTGTATTAGAATGATCATTTTTTAATTATTATTTATTGTGTTGTTCTGTGTGCACAGGTGGTTCCCCTCCTCCTCGCAGCCTGCAGTCGTGGGTGACCTGCTGCGGTTTGGGACACACCCCTGATGACTCGACCGCCTTGCTCCCTCATGACATCTATGCATTGGGGACTCAGGAAAACCCTCAGGGGGAGAGAGAGAATGGACAGAACATATCCGAGCAACCCTTCGCAGCCATACTCACATTGACTTCAAACAAGTAATTATGTTTTTCTCTCAAAAACTCTTCTCTTCCTCTTCTTTTTCACAGTTTTTCATCTTCACGTGGTGATTGTTATGTCTATATAGGGTGCATTAACCATAAAGCTACCATATTGTCGCAGAAGAAAGATTCACAAGTTTATATGCCCATAATAGTTAACGTGAACTCCACTGATTCTGCACATCAACTAAACAAACACCTGTTTTGCACAATGATTGCTAGTTAGACATTTTGCTAACATTTTATATTCATATTATTAATTTAGAAATTCATTTTAGTTTGTGCACAATAAATATATTAACCAAAACATTTACAAAATGTTTACTTAACATCCCAGAATGAAGCCATACCCACTAACATAGTTTACTTGCATTGATCTGACATAATTCTCTAAACCAAGATGCATGTCGTTAAAACGATTAATAACAATAATCAATCTCAGTCTTAAGATAGAAAAAAACTCATCCCTCAAATGCTACTTATAAAAATCTCCAAATCAATGTTCATGCTCTCCAGACATTCACCCAGCTGTAAAAACAGATATACAGTTTTTCAAACAAATAATAACTTTATTGTATTTAGTATAACATATACTTGTATAACTGTAAAACCACATACATTATAATGCCTCTGACCTGACAGAAATAAAAATAAATATAATCACAAGGGAACTTCTTTGAGGTTTTACTTCAAACTAAAGAAGGTTAAACATTAGGCTTACATTTTGAAACTAAATATAACTATATTCAACATCTAAACTTAAAGCATATAGTTTTAAGTCTATCCTGTAATGACTGGGTCAACCTTGGCATTTTAGACTTACAAAGCTTGTATTTTATCTTATTTAATAGTATTGTACATGTGAGAAGATGAAAACTCATTCTTCAGTATTTCAAAAGGATCACACAATTTTTACTGGGAAGGAAAATGTTTCAGCAGCATCTCAGATTATAGGAAAGGATCGTGAGAGTGTTTTATATGTTGTCATCGTCAATCTTTTTGGGAATATACTGTATACATACATAGATAATATCAGTCAATGATAGAGTACAATTTTGATGTATTGGTTTTTTTTAGTCTTAAGATATGAACCAAATTGAAAGCAACTCTTCATTTTGCTGAAGAACTGGTCCATTTGGGAAAATAAGTATATATGTTTTGGTGGCTGTGTTAACTGGGTTTACAAAAATGGGTCAAATCATTTGAGAAATCTGTAAGGAAACTGTTCTTGTCTATCTATTGTAATGTGGAGCATTGTCCCGTAGGTGGCAGTACAGTCCCTTTGGAATATGAGGCTGGCTGTGTTTGTGAAGCCAGAGCACGAGAGTCGCATCAGCCATGTGAACACAGCCAGTGTGAGGACTGGCCTGGGAAACACATTGGGTAGGCTGCCCTGCATGACCTCACCACAAATACACGCAAAGCAAATACAGAAAATGTAGAGGATAATGGCTTCCAACCAGAAATAATGCATGATTAACAGAACAAGATTTGTGTTTATTAAGTTTAAGGTTGAGTGTCTCTGTTGTTCCAGGAAACAAGGGAGCCATTGGTGTCTCCTTCCTCTTCAATGGGACATCTTTTGGGTTTGTTAACTGCCACCTGACCTCTGGAAGTGAAAAAGTCCTAAGGTACATTAGGTGTATACATGTGTTTAACACAAAATGTCTATGTTAGAATTGTCTGTTGTAATGTACTGTACTGTACTTTTAATGTTCAGGAGGAACCAAAACTTTGTGGACATCCTCAGACTGCTTTCTCTGGGCGACAAACAGCTCGGCGCCTTCGACATCAGCCTGCGCTTCACCCATCTCCTATGGTGTGGAGACGTCAACTACAGACTCGACTTGGATGTTCAGGTTGGGCCGACTGTTTTCTTTTATTTCTGTAAAATTCATTGCTCCTTTTTTAAGTGCTCTGGTTTAGGACCCTTGAAGACAGTTGAGAAAATATCCTGACATTAATGTTATTGCTTCTCTCTGGTCCTCGCTGATGCAGGACATCCTGAAACATGTATCTAAGAGAGAGTTTGAGGAGCTCATGTGTGCAGACCAGCTGACCAGAGAGAGACACAAGAGGAAGGCCTTTCTCAATTTCAGTGAGTGTCACTTTGCTTTTTGGCTTTTGTTTTGTATTGGTTGCTGCACTTGAATGCTTTTTTACAAAAACAAAATAAATGGTAAATAAATAATTAGACACTGTTTAATTTTGACTCCGCTCTACCTTTGGCTACTTCACTCTGTACTCTTTCTCTGTTTATCATGGTTAAGAGGAAGAGAAGATTGCATTTCCACCCACCTATCGGTATGAACGGGGCTCCAGAGACTGCTACTTGTGGCAGAAGTACAAGACTTCCGGAGTGAGTCATTTCTTGTTACACAAAAGCAGCTCGGAAAAACAGGATAAAGGATACATCAAAAATCTGCACCTTTGAGACACACACAAGCAAGACGTTAATGACTTCATCAAGGTTTTAAGCAGCATTGCTCTAGACAACTATTGGCTGGATTGGCAAGACATTTTGTACAAACAGTCCCTAAATACTTTGGAGATCTAAGTGCAGCCCCACAGAGCTGCTAGCATAGCTTTGATTTATAGTTTTTATTATTATCTTTAAAGATAATAAAAATGTAGACACCAATTAATGCAAAAACCAAACAATACCCCTTTAAAAGGATAATGCATTGAATAAAAGGACTTATATCTAATAAGTAAAGTAAGTGAGTAAAATGTATTTATATAGCGCTTTTCACAGACATAAGTCACAAAGTTCTTAACAGGATCGAAAACTCAAGAACAAGAAAACATAATTAGCACAAGGTTGCCATACAAGGGTTATCAGTTTACAAGGTCAGTTTTAAGAACATGAAACATAAAGGAATGGCACAATAGACAGTAAATTACACAATATAAAGATGGATTAAAAGCAGATTAAAAACAGACCTGGAGCATGAATTTTACCCAAACGCCTGTCTAAACAGGTACGTCATAGCTTTGGTGCTACTGCCTCAAAAGCTCGGTCACCACGGGTCTTAAGGCGAGTGGGCAGGACAGAGAGGACATTTAAAGAGTTTGACCTGAGAGCACGGGGCTGGTACATAGGGGTGAAGTAGTTCAGACACTGCAGACCGTTTAGTGCTCTGTAGGTGAGGGTTAGAATTTTAAAGTGGATCCTGAACGCTTCAGGGAGCCAGTGAAGAGATTTGAGAATGGGGGTGATGTGAGACCGTCTATTTGTCCTAGTGGGGGGCCCTATTGGGTGTTTCCACATGTGTCAGTTATTCCACCTCAACTTTATTCACAAGTCTGGAAGACAGCTTTTCCATGTCTGTAGACTCTCAGTCTTGCTTTTAGATTGATCCAACATAGCTCATGCATGTTTCTTTGATTGAATGTTTCCTTTTGGAGCTAGCTTTAAATGAATTGCTGTGTTAATGTCCTTTACATTAAGGCAACTCTTTGTAGCAATTTGTGTCTTTCATCATTTTTTCAGAAAGACATTGTTGTCATACTTCCGGCCTTTAGGTTTATGTATTTTAGACTCTGATGTTAAATATGTAACACATACTGTTCCAGCAAAGCACAACTACAAAGAACATAGCGTAGAAGCACTTTAAATGTACAGTTGACACACTTCTTAAGATATTTTTACAAGTAACTTAATCCTATTTAAGAGGTCTGTCGGTATAGGTGACTGACAACAGCTGCCTTGTCAGATAAAAATAGGAGGTTAAGAGTTAACCCAAAGTCTAAAAAAGGAACGTCTGGCATAACAGAGAAGAAGATATCTTTCACTGCATACAGTTTGTTTATCTGTTAATTTGATTTGTTGTACAATACTTTGTTGATTTATACGTGAATCTCTTTGTTATAGGTGCGAGTTAACGTTCCATCATGGTGTGATAGGATTCTGTGGAAGTCCTACCCAGAGACACACATCATCTGCACTGCATATGGTAGGATCTGGAGATTAAAATAAATACTTTACGTAGGAAAGTAAACCATTAAATAAGGCATAATCTAAATGTAAAAGAGCAGCACAGAGAGGCCAGGACTTAAGCCTCGACATTGCCAAAGGTTTTGATGCAGCATTCTCAAATTACATTTCCGTGTTTTTTATCTATTTTACCACTGAAAAATGAGAGCAGCCCTCAAAACAAATAACGGTCAACCCCTACATCCTGGTCTGTGGTCCATAAAGAAACAGAGTCATTTCCCTTTCTTTCTGCCCAAGCTTTTGTCTCTGAATAACCTCAGAACACTATCTAAACATAACAAATACCAGATAGTAGCAATACTACTTTTTGTCTCCTGAATCACTACTTTGTCACATCTTGTGAAATATTGCTGACAGCTTATCAGCCTTACAGTGCTGCACAATGAATTTAGCTACTGTAGATATTTAGTGTTGTTACTGCAATTCACATGAGAAAGTAATATGGTGGATTTGTCTCTCACCAGGTTGCACAGATGATATCTTCACAAGCGATCACTCGCCTGTTTTTGCCACGTTCCAAGTGGGAGTGACATCACAGGTCAACTGCAAAACAGGTGCCGTCACTGTGGACACAAACAGATGCAATATGACTGCATCCCTTCATTAAGTGAACAGCATTGTTATTCATTTGTCTCGCACAGATACACATTCAAGCATGGAGAAGGCCTGGATAGAGCTTGAAGGCATCGAGGCCATTGTGAAGACGGCGAGCAAAGCAAAGTTCTTTATTGACTTTCATTCGTCTTGCCTTGAAGGTATGATACCACACGAAAAATACATTTTACATAAAGCCATTATGCAGCAGAATGACAAAGATTCATTCGCTTTATTTTTCTTTGCAGAGACACGACGCTCGAGTGAAAATGACTCGCAGAGCTGTGAAGTTCCCGGGTTTCTCAAACTGGGCTGGTCCTTCAAACAACTGCCAAAGGTTTAAGAGGCTCATTTGGAAATGGCTGAAATTATTGCTAGTTTTTTAAGTAAAATTCTAAACTTTGGATTTGTTTATGTCCGTCATAGCTCCTCCCAATCATGTCCGACATGGAGTATCTTCAGGATCAGCACCTGCTGTTGTCTGTCAAGTCATGTGACGGGTTTGAGTCCTACGGTTGGTCACATTAACTACTCCATTCATAACGTCCCTCTAGGTTTGCTGATGGGTTTCCTTAAAATTAAAGTTTATCGAAAAAGCTGAAATGATAACTATCCTTTTTTTTCCTCTTGAAACTATTTTCACAAGTAGTTTCAATATGTTTTAATACACTTTGCAGCTTTCCTCTCAAGCTCCAAAAATGTGCATTTGTAAGCACTTTTAAATTCACAACTATTTTCTACTGAAATACACTTCTTTCATTTAGTCATCTCTATGCTAAAGAAAGAAAATGTTTACAATACAGTGGATGGTTTACAGTATTTTAAGGCACTGAATTTAGTATTATAAATATACATTTTCTTCTAAAAATCGAATGCAGTTGACCTTCAGTGTAGTTTAACCAGTCTTTGTCTAGTTCTATGGAAACCATGCTGAAACTATCTGGGATGGATAAGTTGATAAGTTGCACTTGAAACGTCTTATTCATCTAGTGAATCACCTTTTTTTTTTAATAGGTGAATGCTGTGTGGCTCTGCGCTCACTCACTGGTGCATCGGAGCAGTTCGAGACCTTTTTGTGTCACAGAGGCGAGGAGATGGGCTCCATAAGAGGACGGGTCCGGGTCCATGTGCCCAAGGATAGACGAGGAACTCGAGAGAAGACCTATGGTGGGTCAACCGGAACATGTCCTCTCTTGCCCTCAGCCTTGCTTGCACTATCACTTCCCACTAAACTTTCATCTCCACTGTCACTGCGTTCTTTGACTCTCCTGCGGGTCCCACATTGCTTCCCCTATTTGGTTCCTCAATGATCTCTCACTTGGCTTCACACTTGCTGGTGTCTATCGACCGCTTCCTCTTTTGACTCCTGAGTGACTGACCAGATGCATCCTGAGACACTGAAACAGGACTGATGAGTGTTATGTCACAAGGTCAGGCACTACAACTTCAACACCCACAAACATCACTATGCTGTTTGAGTGCAAACTGGCATGGCCTTTGGTCTACACTCACCACACTCATGCTCAATATGAAACCTGTTGATTTTCTGTGATTTTACTTTTTCAGAGTGGTTCTCTCTTGAGAAAGATGATAAAGGTCCCGGAAGAGGACACGTGTCTCCTGCATCTACACGGGTCCAAATAAACAGGTGAGGACCTCCTAATTTTCTTTAAAAAAAAATCCCCAATCCTTAGCAATGTCACGAGCCAGGTACCCTCTTTTCCAGAGCAATATTTTGTTTTGGTGTTTTCCAAATCCTCTTCGAGCATGTGTTCTCACCGGTAACTGAAGCCACATGCCCAAATCAATGCAGACCTTGTGTGTTTTTAGCACAGTGCCACAATTGGTCTGAACACTTGCAATGTTAACAGTGAAACCATTACGAAATCTTGCAAAGAAAGTGAGTGAGAATTGAGAACACATTGAGTAACATAAAATAGTAAATCATTTCACAAATTGAAAACATGTTTGTTCATTGCAGGTCCTTGGCAGCTCCTCCCAAACTAACTCCAAGCAGCTACACCAATCCAGCCTACTTCATCTTTGAAGGAGTGTCGGTGCCACGCAGGGTGGAGGAGGCTCTCCCTAAGCGTCGGGACCCTCAGGTGATCTGGTCAGGAAATGAGGCCTTGCAGCTCCCCAAAATCTCAGGACGTCAGGACGTCAGAAGACCCTGTCGCAGATCAGACTTTACAGAGATTGAGATTCCAGCCGTCCCGCCCCAGTACACTCCAGCCAATGACCTTCATTCCCCACACAACAACTCCTCCTATCAGCTTTTTCCGGCCAAAAACCCATCTCCCATACCTCCGCCCTCGAGCAACGCCATGTCACAGTACCAGGAACAGACTTCACAACCCAGAGACAAATACCAAGGGAAAAAAATTGCTCAAGACTCCATACTGCCCGAGAAGAATCTGAGGAACTTGTATATGAATCACTCCGCAATCATCAGGGAAAAAGCCAGAAGGGACCAACATCAGCTTCTCCCAGAAAGGACCAAACCTGTCTGGGCAGCCAAGGTGCCGTCAGCTTTCCCCTACATCCCCACTCAGTTAGCACATTCTCAGGCGTCTGTTCCCTGGATGGTGGATCAGCAGCCCCCTGGACCTACAGGAGACAACTCCCTCACTGCTTTGCAAATGGCAAAGTCCCTCAGCGAAGTTGACTTCTTCCCTACAGTGCAGAGAGGCCCATCCATACCCAACCATAGGCCAAGTTATAGAAATGGCCCCTCCATGCATGGAGATAGAGGCTACAACTGGGACACAGAGGTAGGACTCTCCTCTGAAAGACAGTTTTTAAAAAAAAGATGCAACTCCTGGTGCTCTTTTAAAAAAAATATCTATCTGCTTTATCTCAATGCAGGTGTCTGTACTCCAAGGTGCACCAGAGACTGTGCGGGAGCTTCTCAGTGCTCTGGGTCTTCAGAAATACACCCTGGGACTCAGCCTTAATGGCTGGGATGATCTGGATTACTTCAGGTAAATGTTGAATAACACGTTCCACAAGCCGCACTTAGTAAGGCTCTAGTTACTTCATTTAATAGACAGACACAAATAATGTGGCTACTGTTACTACACAGACACGGAGCAAGATATATTTGTCTGTAGAGATAACCTCAGCGTTCATAAGACGGTTGCAATAAAATTACTGGCATGTATGTGACAGTCATGTTCATCTGAGTGAGAGGACTGAACATGATGTCAGGTTAAAATAAATTGATAAAAAAAAATGGTGTGAACTTACAAAGATTTACAGACCGTTTATGAAGTTATAAACTTCACAAACTACGTAATAATCAGTATTCCAGTCAGGTTTGATTCAGTGTCCTTTCTCCTCTACAGTGGCATCACTGAGGAGGATCTACGTGCCGCAGGAGTGACGAACCCTTCGCACCGACGCAGGATCCTCGAGAACCTGCCCAGGAACTGGAACTGACGCACACAGATGAAAAACATTGCTGGTACGAAGCCTGGTAGTCCGCTCAGTTAGAACCCGAAAAAACTGTTCAAACCGAGATCTGAAAGGTGGACATACTGATTGGACATCCATCACACCAGCTGGACTTTACCACAGCCCTGCCGTCTGTACATTTACTTAATCAATACTGTAACAATAGTTGGTCTGTGTCAACACAGCAGGGAACATGGCGCAGGAAGTACTCGTTGCACAGTCTGCTTTATTCATCTATCCATCTTGTCGGACAATGAAAGCGTTGGGTGATCTGAATGGAAAACCTTGATGTGTAACTGCAGTAACTGACACATATACAAATATTGATTACGGTATCAAGGGCTCATTGATTTTGTGTTAAATGAATTTTAAATGACTATAAAAATGTAGTCCTTCAATTTCCAGTGTTCACTCAAGGTTAGTGTTCACCATTCACCTTCATCCCTTCCACTGTGTGCTTTCCATTACTCTGCTATTATTGAGCCTGGATCCGAGCTTGTAAAAGCCCTCTATTAAACCTATGGAGCATAAAATCCATAGCTGTACATATCTACTGGAACAGCGTCTGTAAAGTTGGTATAGAAGGACCTGCCATATCTCATTTTGTTTACCGTCCCATAATGTTGCTATCATGTCACTTAATCAGTACCAATGTCCACTGTGCATGTTTTATGCAACGTTTTGTAAAGTAAAGTGCATAAAGCAAGTCTTGACCGTCACCAAGCAACCACAAGTGTTATTTCATTCTGTCGAGCAGCTGGAAACAGAGAAATCACTTCTTTGAGTGATTTCTCTGTTTCAGTGCTCATATCACATTATCCTACCATGCTGCATTTTGTTGATTATTGACATCAAGAAATTAGGTTTAGCCTGTTTAATGGTCTAATTCTGCAGTGCATATGGTTTGCAAGAGGAGAGAGTTTTTAAAACCAGACATGCAATCCATAGCTAAAAGATTAAGCTTCTCTTGAATTGGCAGTCATGCAAGTATCAACCCACTTTGTGCTGCTAGCAAGGTTTAATCAGGCAAAATATTTTCTTATCACATTACAGCAAGTGCAGTTGCTCTAATTTTTCAGCGTCTTCTTGGAAAGTGCATAGAGAATATTTCCTAATACTGGATGACTGACTAAGAATCATTGCTTTTCCAGTGTAAAACAACTTGCATAAATATGATTGCATAAGTTCTAACCGATATACATGGTGAATGACATGATGGCCAAGTCCATGAACAAACATGTGAAAGCTGTATTTATCAGCAGAAAGAGAGGAAGCAACTGAGAATCAGATCCTAGAATAACTTAATATTCCTCTCAGTGTGTGAGTGTCTGTGCTGTTGCTGTTAGCATTTAGTCAAAGTAGTTACTCATTAAGGCATGACCAAACACATCCCTCTGTCTTCTGACAGCAGGCATATACTCACTGTAGTGATGTCATCACCCAAAATACTGCTTGGAATGTTTGGCAACATGCAAATCCAAGAAAAAAAATGTGGGAAAGTATTGATTTTCTTTCTTTTAAAACTCAGATGTTTAATGAAACAGGGTTTTAGACTGACATAGTTGGTCTGTGATTTCTCAGCAGCAAGTTTTAGTAAATGATTATTGAATTATGTTCACATAGTAAAGTCTAAAGATCCCCTCCAGCTATAGTCATCTTTATATAATAATTAGAACAAATATTCTTAAAATGACACAACCTCCTCCCAGATTTATTTAAGAAAATCTATGAAATTGCATCTGTCTTTTGAAGAGTTTAACTTAAATGGCTCTAACTTCACTGAAAAATCAATTCTTCACAGCACCCTTTTCAAAGATATATAATGGACCAAGCAACCTAGTTGAGACATCGCTTTATAATGCACGTTGAAGTACCGTCTCCTCATGTAAAACTCTGCACATGCATCATTCTGCACAGTCAAGGTCAAACATCCAAGTGAAGATATAATAAGTAAAACACGTCTTGGAAACAAGAGTGACTACATAAAAATCAATTCATAATCTGATTTAACGTGGAAATCCGGAAGATTTTCATTTTAAATAAATGTCTGTAAAGTCACAATATGGCCCACTGATGAAAGTATTGCAATTTTTATATATGTGCAGTATTTAGTTTTTATCCATTGTATGCACATAAAAGATGGAAATATGCACACAATTCTGAAAGAATAGCATCTAAGTATGGAATTTCAGACACAACCAAAGACACCAGACTGCTTAATTCTGATCACAATACCTTTGTTTTCACTGTAAAACACACCGACACTGGGTTCTGAATGGATTTTACGATAAAGAACATGCTTTGTCAGTCACCCACTCACATTCCAGACATCCATTACCACAGAAACCCTAACAGTACACAGACCCAGAAACTCACACTGCTACCACCAAGCTGACCACTTCACACACACTAACACACACTTCCTTACTTTCATTTACCAAATCAGGATTAAAAGTATTTTATATACGTCCTAAAAATATATCTTAAATAACTTCCAAATGCTGCCAAGATTTATCTGGCGTTGAGCCTTTTAAATTTACAAGGAGTTGTCTTTGCATGTGAGCAAAGTCAGGTTTTACTTCTGTCTTTTATCTCAATGAAGACCATAAAAAGTTAATTCCAACCAAATGTGTTTATAGTCTTTGGGCTATAGGAGTGGATATGATCTTGTTTGCGGCCGTGGGTCATCAAACTTTAGCTTTTGGTAACTTATTATGTGATCGCGTCATCTCACCTCAGTTTATCATCTGTCTCACACACCAGCATTGCTCATCTTGCCCACTTTTATATCTTTATGATCAGACTTTGCAATTCCACACCTTATCATGTGAATCTTACAGAAAAGCCTGAGATGACAAAGATTACTGACGTGATGACCCAGTTGATCCCTCACAGCTCCAGAGAGCAAATGTTACCTTTTATAACAGCTGTACAGACTACTGTACAGCTGTGCAAATATTAACTTCTATAACATTTCAGTATTGAGTGCCATTGAGTGTTGTCATGGGGATCACTCTCACTCCCTCATCCCTATTGCGTTGGCAAAAGGCAGCGACAAAGTCCCTCCACTCCCTTCTTCCTTTGGTAAATTTCTCTATGATCCCACAGCTTTGTTTGTGGAGTTGCCGTCTGAGTGTATGTCATTAAGGGGTGGCTTTGACTTAGGGATGAAGCGATTTTCCACTAATCAGAAGGTCGTTGGTTTGAACCCTGGCCCCTCCAGTCTACATGTCGAAGTGTCCTTGGGTAGAGATACTAAACCCTAAAATCTGTGCCTGTGAAGTGTGTGAGAATAGGTGAATGCTGGCTTGCACTTTGATTGGTCGCTAAGATCAGAAAAGGGCTGTGTAAATACATCCATTTACATTTCCTGCTGGGGGATTTTGAGGAGGTTATAACAGTAGAGTCTTTGGCCATAATGTTTGAAAGGTGGTTCTTTTGATCGTCCTGTTCTGTTTTCTTTCCAGCATTCTGCATTGTAGAGTCGTGTTGATAGATCACAACTGTGGTAGATCCGGGGATTGTTTTTGCTGCTGCGATAGTTGGATTTCCAGATTTGTCTAAGTCTCATGAAGGTTTTTATTGATGCCGTTTGAATATCTTTGATTGGAACCCCATATTGGTAGATAGTGCTTTTAGAATCCGAAACAGAATAAGTATTAGAATCAGGTTTATTGGCCATGTATGCGTATGTATACAAGGAATTTGACTCTCAGCGTACATACACAGAAATGGATAAATAAACCAAAAATCAAGGACAACAAAGTAGAACAAAGGCAAAGTAGAACAAAGTTCAGCACAAGTATGTATAAATATAAATATATAGACAAAGTATGTATATGAACAAAAAACAACAACAACAACAATAAAATGGAGGTTAAAGTGAAAAATGGAGGTATTATTGCAGTAAGACTGATTCATAATTCTAGGTGAAATTATCAGTGTTGTCGAGAACCTGTTCCTCTCTTGTTATTACTGTTGGCGTTGATGGACATGACTCTAGTCTTACTATCCTTGATCACCGGTCCTATTTGTTGCACACAGAACTGAACTCTGTATTCTTTTCTTGCAAATGCGTGTACACATATGTGAGAGGAGGGCTACTATAGGTAATCTGTATATAATAGAGGGTCCATCAAACTCATCTGGCCTCAACCAGTCTACCAGTCTATGGTGAGGTTGAACTATAGTGCTGACATCACACACCCTTGGGTGGACTCCAGATCTTACAACAAAGCTGCTGTTTCTTTCTCCCACAGTAACTGTTGGATCATGTTCAATAAAAAGGAAAGGATTGCGTAACTTATTATGATCTTTCAGAAGCTGACAAGGTTGACGGTTGTCAGGAGGAATTAACACAACAAATCAATGGTGGAAGACATACTCAAATATATTACCTAATATAAAATATGTAAATATAACAATATACAATAAAGATATTTACATTAAAAAAGTATACATATTTCACTCGGTATTCAGAATTAAAGGGTTGGTTCTTAATGAGTTAACAGGTCAAAAATATTTTAAATTCTGGCTGTTGTGTGACTTATTACATATTATTGCATTATGGTAGTGAGCACTTCTCTGTGCTCAGTGTTAATGTGTAAATGGGCACAGGTGGCAGTTTCACGTGGTGCACTAAATTGAAAGTCACTTCCACACTGAGGACTGTTCTGGGTTCAGTGTTGCCCTCTCAGCAGAGAGAGACTTCCCATTTCTGTCCTCTCCGTGAATCCTGGCGGCTCAGTGCTGACATGGACTCCAACAGCACGACCTCCGCTGAAAAACAACTTTTAGTGCGAACCTAATGCGCTCCGGCTGCAGTGAGGAGGGGGGGAGAGCAGCTTCTGGATCTGAAAAAGTTAAGACTTCTCGGTGTCGACGGGAACCATCGAGGCTGTTTTTAGGATCCCGTTTGGGGTGAGTACCCGCAGGGTCACGAGAACTCCGTTCTTATGTTTGTGTGAGCGAGGACAGCGATGTTTAACAAGTGTAAAGAAAACAACAGTGGTGGAAAAGAAATCCTTGTTAGTGCACTACGTTATACTACACCCGAGTGAAACAGCATCGCCTACTTTTTACTGCACTTAACTTATTTTTAAAGCCAAATAGTGCATACTTAATTAAATTAAACATGATTCAACAGTAAATGAAGCAGTAAGAATAGCTCCACCATGAGTACCTTTAAAACGTACATGAATCTATAATAATAATAATAATAATAATAATAACCCATTATCATAATGTATATAGTATTCATATAGCAATCTGGAATCTGAAAGGGGAATTTCTGATTCCAGATTGTAATACAGCACGTTTTACTTTTTGATACTTTGCTAACAATGTAAGAAACACAAAGTTTTACACTTTGGCACCACTGTTATCTAGATACTTATTCCACAACTGTTAAACACAGCCTACTAAACAACATGTGACTCCTGGATTATCTCATCTTTGATTAGAATTTGTTTCTATAAGATTCATAATGGCCTTCACCATTTCCAAGAGCCCAAGGTGACATTATCAATGACCAACAGTCAAATATATATATATATATATATATATATATATATATATATATAGAGAGAGAGAGAGAGAGAGAGAGAGAGAGAGAGAGAGAGAGAGTTATAGTGACACTGCTTTCCTCTGTTTATTTATATATATATAAATAAACAGAGGAAAGGCAGCAAATCCTCACAATTAGGAAGCTGGAACCTGAGAATGATGTTTTTAGCTTGAAAAACATAGTTGCCGATTAATTCCAGTCAATAGACTCATCAGTTAATCTACTAATCTTTTTAGTTTTAGTTAAGTGTGTGTGTTTTCTTGCTAAATAATGTAAAAGTCTTCACATCTCAGTGTTTCTTCTTCCTTTGAAGGTTCGGTCACCTGTTGTCTTGAAAGTGCCACACAGAGAAGTTGCATCACCATGGAAACGGCCCTCCGCAGCCCTGGCGTGGACAACCAGTCGAAACCGTTCATCACAATCTTCAACTCTAGCTGTCGCTTCGACGAGGACTTCAAATACATCCTGCTGCCCGTGTCCTACAGTCTGGTGTTCGTGGTCGGCTTGGTGCTCAACGCTACGGCTTTGTGGTTGTTCCTAAAGATGCGTCCGTGGAACCCGAGTACGGTCTTCATGTTCCACCTCGCCCTGTCCGACTTCCTGTACGTCCTCTCCCTGCCCACCCTCATCTACTACTACGCCAACCGCAGTCACTGGCCTTTCGGGGTGGCCGCCTGCAAAATAGTGCGCTTCCTCTTCTACGCCAACCTCTACTGCAGCATCCTGTTTCTCACCTGCATCAGCCTGCACCGCTATCTGGGCATCTGCCACCCGATCAAGGCGCTGACCCGGGTGAAGTCCCGCCATGCCCACCTGGTGTGCGGCATGGTGTGGGCCGTGGTGAGCGTGTGCCTGGTGCCCAACCTCATCTTCGTCACCACCTCCAGGAGGGACAACGACACTTTGTGCCACGACACAACCAGCCAGGAGGCCTTTGAGGAGTACGTGGACTACAGCTCTGTTGTCATGGTGCTCCTATTCGGCATCCCGTTCCTGGTCATTGTGCTGTGCTACTGCTTGATGGCGCGGGCCCTGTGCCGACCTCGAGGGGGGTTATCCGCCAGCCAGCAGGGCGCCGCCTCGCGTCAGAAGTCCATCAAGCTCATCGTTGTGGTGTTGGTGGTGTTTGCCGTGAGCTTTGTCCCGTTTCACATCACCCGGACGCTCTACTACACCTCCCGCGTTTTGAAACTTAAATGTGAATTCCTCAACATTGTCAACTTTACTTACAAGATCACCAGGCCGCTGGCCAGCATCAACAGCTGTATTGACCCAATTCTGTATTTCCTGGCTGGGGATCACTACCGGGCCAGAATGATGGCTGCTCTGACCGGAAAAAGACAGACGACAAGCAACCAAACACCTGAACAGCCGCAAACACGGCCGAGGAATCACCATGGCATCGCGCTGGTCTATAAGAACACAGCCCTTAGAGCCAGTGAAGATTTTAAGAGCTAGTGGGAAATCTATTGCAGACTACTGAAGTATTATACATGTATTAAAGATGTCCGCTCCAGGCTAAGCTAACGCTTCTAACAGCACATGCAGAAGCACCTGTTTTATTTTTTTGCACTGAGAGGAGGTTTGGAAGAGAATCAGTTTACTTAAACAGTCACTTACAGTAAATTACTTAATTCCATCAAACTTCTGTAATGCCTGTGCATAATAGGCATAAGGACCATGTCTCAATTCACCTCAAGTTCTTGAGAATACTGTGTTTTTAAGATGAGGTTCAAAAGGGGAAGAGGTAGCTCATGTCTCCTACCACAAAGAGATTATTACACCCAAGTGAAAAAAAGCTTCTGTGTACTGTTCTTCTTTGGTGACTATGCAGAAGAATAGTTTTGCTATCAAATTATTGGAACAGAATCTGAGACACTTTGGTAAAAGAGTTTGACACTAGCAGTCACAGGTGCATTAAAGTAATTCATATTTAGTTAGTGGATTGTTGTCATCGATCACACCCATTGATCCAAATATTCAACTTAATATCCAGTGGAAGATGACAAACAGCCAAGCCATTGTGTCAGAAAAGAGGCAATTATGAGGCAATCCTTTCTCTTGTATCAACAATGTCTGCAGCTACAGACAGTGCAGCTCCTGATCCCAGCTGTTTTTTTCCTTCCACTTTCACAGCTGTCTTTTGCTCAACTGTGGAGAAAAGCAATAAGGTTGTACTGGTCAGGACATATTTTTTCCCACGCATTAGCAGTGGGATAAGGGATTTTTCCTTTTCTCTCTTCTACCTTTGGGAATGATACTTGGAATTTAAAGCCCCCTTTTTCTAACAGCAATTTAGTTGAACTCTTGATGGATTTGCAGGATGTGAAAATAGTGTGGAAAAGTTTGACTAAATGCTACAGAGCATTTGTCCCTCCACCCTCCAATGCTGGAGCGGATGTATTCATACAGTCTGTGTGTCATGTGGTTCTTGTGATATTAAGTATGAGCACTATCTACAAATATGTTTTTGTAATTACAGTTTGGTATGTATCATAAAGTGTTGCATCATGAGTAGCTAGTGTTTACTGTTTGTCATGTAACACCAGGTGATTATGCAATGCGAGAAAACACTAAAGATATCATTAAGCTCCAATATCTTAGTCAACTCGGCCTCGTGAGAAAAAAGAGCGATGTCAAGTGATGAAATTCTGTCATTTGTGTAAACTGTACAACTCGTGTTCAGCCAGAGTGAAACTAGCTCCACTTGCTGTGATCGGAATAGATAGAGTGCTTGTTTTTATTTTTATTGGTTTATTTGATAGGGACAATGCACATTAACAAAAAAGTATTTCTGTAAATGCGCCAGAGTTAGCCAAGAGGCTATTTTTCATCTGTAGTCCCTAGACAGATGTTAAAAGTCACCCTAAAAACAGAATATAAGACAAACAAAAATTATGTTAGATAGAACATGGACTAAAAACAAGATTATCTTGCATTGTTAGACACTAAAAACATATACATCAGAAGCAGAATACATTAAAAAGGTTGCAGAATTAGTGTAATTTCAGTCTGACAGGGCTAAACAACAATAAGAGACATGCTTGCAGGTAGATGAGTGGCGACAGGCAATATCAAAACAGACAGACAGGTGACAGCAGACAGATTGGGGGAAATTCAGCACAGACATATTGAGGAAGTAAGGCGCAGTTAGTGATGACAGAGCGGGGTGCTAATTAATGATTTCTTTAAATGAAAATGAACTGTATGTGTCCCGTTGTCTAATCGTCACTGGGATGGAGCGGCTGTGGCGTAGTGGAGAGTAAGGTAGTTCTTCAATCAGAAGGTCAGTGGTTTGATACCTGGCTTCGGCAGTCGATGTGTCCTTGGGCAAGACACTTAACCCCAAGTTGCTCCCGAAGGCTTGCCATCGGTGTGGACTGGATGATGAATGTTAGTTAGAGTCTGATGGTGGCACCTCGATGGTAGCCTGTCATCAGTGTGTGAATGGGTGAATGATATGTAATATACTACTGATTGTAAGTCGCTTTGGATAAAAGCATCTGCTAAATGACTGTAATGTAATGTAATGGAGTTCCATGGTAGTGCAGCTTTTACGGAGAACGCAGACTGACTAAAAGCACTTTTCCTGAGTGGGATAATGCAATCTCCTCTTACTGCACCTCTTGTGAGCCGATATGCAGTTGATCTTGTGGTTAGGAGGAGATGTCAAGCCATATATGATTTTGTACATGAGACAGACATTCACATTGTGAAGTGAAAGCAAGTATGTGACTTGCACAACAACAAAAATATTTTTCATTGGAAATCTAAAGAAAAAAAGATAAAGAGCAATGCATATACCCACAAACATGGATAAACCCTTTGAATCTTGATTTTTCCACACGATAATTTGCCTGAAGTCACTTTCAAATGAAATAAAAAGCTAAACAGTACTTCCACAATGTGTGACACGATCTAATGTACATTTCATATGAGCTTGTTCCAGTGCTTCATTGCAGCTCCACGATGCTTGCTTATTCAAAGCTAAAACTCCACATTTGTATCAATGGGTCTGATGTCTATATGCATCCTTTGAATCACATAATCCAAATAAATGGCTGGCCACATTTGGTATCTTTTGGAAACTTCAGGGTTTCGACAGGAATTTAAAAAAATGTTTTTAGTTTGTCCACACCACACAAGTTATGTGTAAGTTCTTTGAAGAAGCTAAACTTCACGTCACTAAACAGTACTTCCTCTTATTAATAAAGAGATACAACATATTTGCTTAAAATGTAACTTTAGACCAGAATTCACCTTTGTAACCATTCAAAAAGGAAGTTTTCCATTTCCTAGAAACCAAAAGAATAATAATAATAGTGCAGTGGTACCCAGTGTCACAACTGGGTTATAATAATAATAATAATGTTTGAAATAATTAATAATTACAGTCTAAATGAGAATTGTTTGGATATATTTTCCATTGTCTATAATAAACAAACAATAATTGATCACAAACAGATAATCACTGCTATTTATTTCCAAGTTGTTTTTACTTTCAAAATGAATGTCCCATGTTAACGGTCCACCACCTCTCAGCAAGTTGAAGTAGAACTGATAAAGGTGACAAAAAGTTGCTAATTTGACAAATGATCTAATTGTTAATAATGAAAAATGAATCCAAGGTTTCAAACTGTTTGCAAAGAAGTCAGCTGTGTGGGCCCTTTTTAACCTTTGACCTAAGTTTCACTCTGTGGTAACGCAGCTCATTCACTGCTCTGATGTCAGCTCATGAGCGCCTCCCTGTGGCCACGGGTTGAACTCAGCAGCAGGTCAGGGAGCTCAACTAAACAGCTAGGTGTCTCATGTAAATAAGTTCGAAAATGTTATGCAGGTAATCTACAAAAACATGTCTCGTCACTTTTGAAAGAAATCACATGTGTGTGTGTGTGTGTGTGTGTGCGTGCACAGTGCTCTTTGGGGTTTTAGGCCCTCAGCGCTGTCTGACAGACAACGAACGAGACAAGAAGAAGGTAGCACACATAACGCCACAAACAAGGTAAGATGGTCACCACCTGCAAGGCTACTGAGCAAACTTTCTTTCCTTGTGTTACAACATTTAAACTTAAATCTGGAAACACAAACATGTAGCAGAGGATGACCTGAGAGCACGTGGACGCATCCATCTACCTGGGTTTTTGGTTTCAACTCCCGTGGCAGCAAAGCGTTTATGCAATACACAATTTAATGTTTGGGGTCTGATCACATCTGCTGCAGCTTCTAAGCCCCGTCTCCTCTGTGACACCGAGCATGATGTGTCTTTGCAAGTCGCACTTGTGTCAACACAGTGCAGACGAGGGTTAAAATGGAGGGCGGACCTAATTAACATGCACAGAAAAGCAGAGAAATCCTGTTATTGCGAAGTATTTAGTGTGTTTGTCACTCACAGAATAACCCATGTGATTTGCTCGGTGCATTGTGCAAAAGAGATGGTGAATGATCTCTCAGGGCAAATTGCATCCGTTCAGTTTGTATTGTTGACCTGCTTTCTGCCCTCTGATGAGAGTTTGGTGGTCTTGAAATTATCCTTGAAGGATGAATAGAGGGTTTGGATTGTACATATTAGAGAAGAGCTAAATTAGATCTTTTAGTGATTTTTCATGTTTTTGTGTCACTCTGAATGCTGAGCCACATGTACCTCTCTCAGAGTTCTGGGATATGAAACGGTGTAATAACCTCTCAGATAAACTGAAGATGCATAGCTATAAGGCTGATTCTCTACAGTAAGCCGATGTTGTGGAGGTCCGTTTGTTTGCCACCTGACTGCTATAATATTTGGTGATTTTAGAAATATTTGTCTCAATCGTCACTTTTATGGAGGCATAGTTTCATGAAATCAAATATCCATCTAAATAATTAAACTGATGAAGTCATTCTGAGAGGATATGTTGGTGACTTGCCCCTAATGTGAGTCTGTCAAGTGCATGCATCCTATGGTCTGATTAGACACATTGCTTTATGAATCTGGAGAAATGATGCTTTAAGATACAGAGAAATAGTTTCTTATTAATCCTAATTATCAAATATTGCTGAGTGAAACAGATGAACCTCACTTTATTGTAATTTTAAACGGATGATATGTGCTTTCGGTTTACTCCAATATGTTCTAAAGTAGGATTTTTTTTAAGATTACCAGATAAATAATATTAGTTGAATGTAATGTCTCCTTTATTAAGTTTAAGATGATGAAGAAGAGATCAGGGTTGTGTGTCACCATGGCCCCTCCCGACGCATGTGAGACAGCAGCAATGGTGTTTTCTGCCCTCCCCATAATGAACGTGTTTGTGGACTAAATGTGTGTTGGTACTAACATTAAATGGTCTGTCGTTAACAGTCTATATAACAGGTGAAGTGATACTAAGACCCGTTAATGGATGTGAACATTCATTTTTAATTATAGGATGGAGATATTTGATCTTAATTACTACATTTAGCGGCTGTCGCTTTAATTGTGACAAAGCAATGGGATTTATGCGTTTAAACGTATTTTAATATTATTGCCCCAGACAAAAATTTTATCGAAAACGACATAAAAAAACAAAACATTTCACTGTAATAGAAATGTGAACATAAATTATCATTAAGTATTTGATAGGCTGACGTTTTGTTTTTCTTTTTTAATGTACCTAAATAACCACGTCAAATGATCACATTAAAAATACCGAAATAATGCACAAATACGCAAATAATGTTTATTCTCCAAAACAATGTCAAACAGTTGCATTCGCTTGGATGAAAAAAATAGAAATATTTGATGAGCTTATTTGGATCTGTGTGCGTCTATGTTCTCCAGGTTTACTTCAGCTACTTGCAAGACTTTTATTTTTTCTTCTCTTAATCGACCACCTTGCAGACATCACCGCGAAACAAACCCCTCCCAGCCCTCGGGCAGTGAGGATGTCTGTGCTCAAGGACGCTGTGGATAGCGAGTGCAATCAATGATCGGATTCACGGCATGAGAAGCACGCTTTTTTTTTAAATTATTATTATTCTTATCGAAATATAGAAGAAAAAACAAAAACCTGTCTGTGAGCAGTGCGTTTCAGACTGAGAGAAGTCAGCTCCACGCATCCGTCATTATTAAATGTGACAGAGTAGTAGCATCCTTATCCTTTTACTATCAGTTCTTCTGACAAGCTTTCAGTTTTCATACTACCAAAAAATTAAAAAAATTAAAGCAATTGCAGCTGATTATAAAGGACCTTAAACATATTTTGGACTGTTTAAGCCCCCTTGTTTTAGAGCTATTTAATCTGAGAGGATAAATTCAGGTTTTCTAAGAGAAATGTTAATAATTATAGCCTAATCTCACATATCAACTACATACACGGAGTCAAAGAAAATGTAAAACATTCCATTATCAAAATATATAATGTAAACTCAAGTATAGAAATATTTGCTTTTAATTGTGAGGACATATTTCTGTGGGTAAATCTAAACTTAAATACACTTGGTATTGATTGTGAGATACACCCACGCCTCGGCCTAAAGTGATGCATTTGTTGAGACTTGGAACATTTTTTTTTTCTGCCGTTTTTTTTCCCTCTGTTGTTTGTCATATTATTAAGGCAGAGACGAGGGATTTCAAGGACATGTGGACTTCTATTTAATCGAAGAGGCTGAGAGTGGAGTGGAAGAGTGACACACGGAGGAGAGAAGTTCATTATTCTGCTGAAAAGGAAACCAATGGCTTTCACAGTTGCCATGGTGACTGGCCTTTCTTTTGCCGTCAGACCTATGATAAGGTACTTCACAGCATTAAGCACAATTATTGCAAGGTAAAAGGGGAAATATTGCTTTCCAATGCTAATAGATGTTAGATATTGATTGGCATGGTGATTCGTATAGAAGTGTGGCCCAACTGTATCACCTGCCTGACTTTCTGCAACCTTTGTAAAAGAAATGTGATGAAGGTGATGCTGGATAGGCCTTTGTGGCTCTGTGGGGCTCTTTCATCTTTACTTTACCTGAATATCAGGAGAAATCACTTTACTTGTGACAGCAATAAGATGAAGACAGATTCAGCAGTGAAACAAGCTAGAAAACTACTAGAAATGCAACCATTCTGATATTTTTCCCAGAGAAAGAAACTCACAACTCTAAAAAAAACAAGAGTTGTGAGTTTATTTCTCTGGGAAAATATCAGAATGGTTGCATTTCAAGCTCTCTTGTGCAAAATGTTTCATAACATAAATACTAAACATCCGCTTGCTTCCCATCATTAGCATGTCATTCTGTTGCCGAGTGACCCCGCTCGCACTCTCTCACAATGGCGGGTCGGCCTTGGTAGAAGTGAGGTCAGCGGCAAGCACAAGTCCAGGCCGGGGGGGTCGTTTGGTTGGTTGGTTGGTTGGTTGGTGGTAGCCCGCTTAGTTGGTGAGGAATGGAGGATTAGCTCAGTGGAAAGCATGGGAGCTGTTGTGTGTGTGTGGGTGGGTGTGTGGGTGTGTGTGTGTGTGCATGGAGGGATAGGGTGGTGGGGGGGGCAAATTGTTTTAACCCCTATTACAGCAACTGCATGGCGCTTCTCTTATCTAGGCCGCTGCAGCCACTCATTAATATTCCGTACATATGGCAGTGCTTTCTGTATCATTGTCTATTAATGGGAGGGATAATCGCTCATTCAATTATCAGGCAGTCAGCAAAAGACCAACCGTGCCTGCGCACCCCTGGTTCACACAGTGGCACGGCCCAAAACAGAGGTGTGCCAGTGAGAAGGTGAGAGCGATAGCAGGGATTACAACATATTAGCTTCTTTTTAATAAATCAGGCGGGCGGGAAATCATGTGAAGCAAACAGGGATCTGTTGGCGGACAAGAAACACGCCTGAACTTTGTGGCAACAAAGCAGAGGAGGGCCGCATCTTAAACCTTCTTCCCGTTCAACTTAAGTCACGCACATGCCTCTCTCTCACACACACATCAGTGTCACGGCCGTGATCCACGTGACGGTTTCAGAGATGCTTTTAAACACCGAAGCGATTCCTTTGTGGCGATGACCCGTGGTCAGAAAAGGCCGAGGATGGCTGTGCGATAGACTCTGAAGGCCGTGCTGGAATAAAGCTTGACCCTGGTGTGTGTGCAGGTTAAAGATCTGTGAATTGATCAAATGTAGCGTTTATCCCTGTTGATCTGTGCTTTGTGGCCTCGGGACCCCCGCGCTGTCTGTCTCCATGCTGCCGAGGCCACGGCCTGGATATGAGGGGGTTACTGATGATAGCGTGACCTCTGGCACTTTTGACCCGAGGAGACCCCGTTGAGTCAACACAAGCATACCCCAGGAGGAAAGAGGGAGAGTTGGAATGAGGTTGTTTAGTGCTGTGAGTTTTCTACAGGACGTGGGCCGGGAGATTGGGAGCGCAGAACTGTTGCCGGCAAGGGGTGTGAAAAAGATAGGAGGTGAAATGTTAACAAAATCTTATAAAAATCCCTAGTTTGATAAATTTTTCGCTCACATTTTGAATGAACCGAAGGCGGCTGTGGCTGTGGAGGGGCCTTTGTTGGAGGTCCCATTTTCTCTGGCAGTGCAGCGCGCTCACAGGGTCAGCGAAGTTACGAAAGTAATTAAAGCGCGGTGATTCACCGCCTGCTGCAGAGAAAAGAAAGCAAGCTGTCATTCTGATTTAGAAAAAAAATAAATTACAATTTTAATAATGGGGGGAGGATGGGGGTGCGAGAACGTCTACAGCCTCGGTGGGTTTGTGGGGGGCATGTTGGGTGGGAGGAGGGGTCGAGGGGGGTTGCTGGCTGCCTACTTATCAATAGTTGCAATTTTTTTATTTTTTTGAAACCGCATCGGTAGTACATTGCGAGAGCACAAGTGCCCTTAAAAAAAGAAAACCCTGGAACATTAACATACTGATTTCATGCGCATGGCAAAGGGCCTGAGCCAATATCAGAGAGGACTCAGCAGTCCTTTTGTCTGCTGGGACTCTGGTCCCCTCTGATATGAAAATTCAATTATTTTATAACTAGATCTGGCGCTGCGTTTTGACTGGCGACGGTAGCGCCTTGCCAGCTGCATCAGTGTGGGGGACCAGAGGCTCCTGATAGCGAGAGGGAGGCCTTTCAGACATTGACATGTTTTTGGGGGACAAGATTGCCTAAATGTGTTGCATTTAAGGACTGAGAGTTAATCTAATGCACCGCCATTATCTCACTCAGGTAATTCCAATACCGTCCTCAATCTATGTTTACGCTCACGCACGCACCCGCATGCTCGCACATCTATTCATTCTTCAGCACTTTGAATCTGATTCCCAGGCTTTCTGCATCCAAACAGGTAATGTATTTATTTATTTTTTCCCGCGGTGCATATTCTCAGGAAGCTGCAAACTGTATAGAATAGAAGTTGTTTTTCTGAGAGACATCAGCAGTTTCTAGGGCATAATTCTGTAGAAAGACACACAGGAAGACATTCCCAATATGAATTTGTACTCGGTGTCAGAAATCTTTTTTTTTTTCTTTTAAAGTACTTTTATACTTTTTCATCACTGGGTACAAATAGTATATACATAAAAAAGTTATATACTGAGTTACATACACTTCCCTGTGAGGTATGAACACAGATCCCCCAAATTTTCACAAATATTTTTGCCTGAAAGAAGATGAAATATCGCTTTCTATAAGCCTGCAGGTTGGTTTGTCGTCGTATATTTTTTAAAATCCAGAATTTCCTCCGTATTAATGTTGCGTTTGTACCGACTACGAAACTTTTTTGGGTGCAGACTCACGAGCTGGCCTATTTCCCGAGTTTATGTGCACAAGTCCTTTCATTACCTCGGCGGCTCATTGTGAGTGTTACTGGGGGGGGCGGCCTGTTAAGATTAGGGAACAGGAAGCAGCCCCCCGGTATGGCCCTCTCTACTCAGACCCCACTGTGCTGTGCTTATTAACCCAGCCTGGGAGAAGACGTACCTGCCTCTCCTCATTAGGGCCGCGGTGGAGTACGCGCTCAGCCCGCAGAAGAATGGAACATTAATTAGTATTCTCTGCAGGGGGAACTGCCATTAGCACTTAATTAGCAGTAAGAGTACCATTCAGTCGGGCAGCCAGTTAGTGTCTGACACAATATGTTCTGTGTCTTTTTTCCGTGTGGTTCTTTTGTAAAACCGCTGATGAAAGAGCTTGTTGTCTGTGCATGTGTGTCGGGGCAGTGCTGCATGTATTATTTTTTTTAAGTTTCTTTTTTTCATGTCCTATGCAGCTTATCAGACCAAACATGTCGCAGCTTATTGTCTTTTCAGTTTATTTTCTGCAGGATTTGTGTTTGAATACATCGAGAAGATGGCTGTAAAAGCTGGATCTGTAGGCGCAGTGAAGGCCTGTGCTCCCGAGTCAGCATGCTGTCTATCCGTGCCTCTGATTCGACTCTGCTGTTGACCTCCATGAGGGCAAATGCTGTATTCCCACGTGCCCGTGCGGCTCGGCCAGGGGTGGTAAAGTGGGTGATTAGGGGATTGAGGTCAACTTTTCCCTATTGGTCTCCGGGAAGTTCTTTTGATCTGCTGAGTAGGCGTTCTCCTCGCTTTTCTGTGTTCTCTGTCCAGCACCGTCCCCAGCGAGAGGAGGACAAGGGAGGCTGTTAACCCGCCCCGGTCCACTCCTCGGCCTCACCGGTCCTCACTCTCCACCTTGCACTCGCTCACTCACTCACTTCCTCCTCCTCACCCCCCCTCCCCTCCCTCCACCAACAGCTTTCGGAGGCTCAAGCGGAGGGTGGCGGTGGTACCTTTCACTTCCCCGAAATCTGAGAGGCGGAGAGCTGTCATTTGCCAATTTGGCCTGAATGGGGCGGACAGCGGATTGAATGTCGTTTTCCCACCAGGCTGCGCCATCCAGAGCAGCGGGGGAGGGAGGGGGGGACGCAGGGAGCGGGGTGTAATGCTAGAGTAAAATTAGAGCTTTGATGGCAGCTAATAGAGTGTGATGGGTGGCGCTGACGTGGACTTCCAGTAAAGACGCCACAGGTTTCCTCTCTCCCTCTCTCTCCCTCTCTCTCTCTCCCTCTCTCTCTGTTTGTCTCTCTGCCTCTGTCTGTCCTGCAGCCAAGCACTGACACACCTATAGGATTATGTGGGCCCTGCCTTGTTCCTCAGAGCTGTAATTTCTCCCTGCTCAGTGTAATTACACATCTCGAACTCCAAGCCTGTCCATGTCAAAGGGCCAGACCGGTCCTGTTTCTCTGTGCGTCTTCTTATTACACACACACACACACACACACACACACACACACACACACACACACACACACACACACACACACACACACACACACACACACACACACACACACACACACAGATCAGCCTTTGAGCGATTGAAAACACTGCAGAACAAGACTCACTGATTTTTTTTTTACATTTGTTTATGATTTTTCCTAAAACTTTTATCATCATTATTTCAGTTAATTTTTCCATTATGTTACTCATGACATGTTTCAGAAGTCGGCTATGGGAGAATTATCAATAACTTCAGTTTGTCCTCACAGAGAGCCCAACTGTTAAAATATTAAAATGCAAAGGATCGTCATCTGCTCGATATCTGTCTTTTTGTAATGCGTCTATTTGGATTTCTGGTATTGGGATTTAATAACAGTATGTTGTGTGCTAATCGACTCTGTCCATTAGTCTAATCTTTGTCTGTGAACAACACAATTGACTTTTATTTGCTTGGCCCATATGACATATGAAACATAACATATTTTAATATTTTGTGTGATAATAGTGCTTTATGGTCGTATTTGTATTTTTTCACCATCAAAAGTGTAAGCTCTGATTAGGTTACCACTATAATACTTTAATACATATTGTTTTTTCAAAAAGGAGAAGACAAAACAGAAGACAAAAATAAAATAGTTTAAGGGGGAAAAAGAGGTTTATTTTTCCAAATGACATTATAACCTTTAGCATTGGGGTGTTTGGGAACATTGCGTAAGCAAAGCTACAATTTACCAAAATAATGGATAAAGCAGCAAAGTACACTTTTAGTTATTCTAAGTATTACAGTAATGTGGTACGTTTCTAAATGAGTGGATAGGTTTGTGTTGCCCCGGATGGGAAGGGTCTCAGGTATTGCAGCTGTTTCCCTCAGGGGTTTTAAACACCACATTAGTCACTCAGGCCCTCTCTCTCACCCGGCCTCCCACTGAGGGACACGAGGATGCACGAAACACAACACTGGGAGCTGCCTCAGGGCTACCAGGCATTCACACACACACACAGACACACACACAGACACACACACACACACACACACACACACACACACACACACACACACACACACACACACACACACACACACACACACACACACACACACACACACACACACAGACACACTATACATTAGATGTTTTGATAGCTTCTGGAGGCACGAGCGGCACTGTGATGCTCTGACATATGGAAGCTTAAAGGCTTCTTAAATATCCATATCAATCTGCACGCTTGTCAGCTTGACAATGACTGAAACCGAACACCATTAACAGCGTCAGGCAGGATCGTCCTCATCTGTGCAACATCAGAGAAATAGATGACCCTCTGGAAGACATTCCTCTGGACGTTAGCTGAGCCAAAGCACCTAAGAGCGAATTACAGTTTGGACTTCAGTGTTGTTTAACTGTTGGGTCTGAATGTTGGGTTTGACACATGGGCTCTCAGGTTTATTCTGTAGCGCTATACCAGAGTGTTATGTGCGGTGTGAGCTGCATGGTTGGGTTCAAGAGTCAGAAATATAATATCCTGTTTCAAAAATGGATCTGATTGCATTGATTTCATTGTCCTGCCCTCTCTTGGTAATGCGTATATGCTTGTGACCGTGCGAGGCGATTGTCCTCTCCTGCTGCACAGAAAGCATTGTACTCTGCTCTCCCGGGATGGGAGATGTTTTGTTTTTTGGAGCTCTTTCACACCAGCTCTCCCTCTTCCTTTTTTTTTTTTTTTTTTTTTTTTTTTTTTTTAAACACAATAGCCCTCTCTCCTCTCACCCAGCGTGGCAACCCTTTCAAACGGGAAGCTCCAGGTCAGTTTCCCTTGCCAAGTTTTGCAGCCTGCCATGTTGTCTATTCTGCTCAGCTATTTAAAAAATGTTGAATATCAACAATGGCTTTCACTGGTGCATTGTCAACTTTTGTATGAAGCAATCTTGGCTGAATGAGATGGGTCCCAGAGCAGGGAGAGCTCAGCTGCAGTGTGCACTACCACACCAGTGACTGCCCGGCTCTCGCACTCTTTATATTTCTCTGCTGCACTGGGAGCTGCCATGGTGGTGGTTTGCCGCCGCCGCCGCCACCACCACCGTCGTCTGAATGGCCGTGGTTTGGAGTCTGGGCTGAGGCTCTGGTCTGTGGATGTCGTGCTATCTTCCCGTCCACGGCCCTGCTCCTGGCCCTGCTGCCAGCCAGCTGTTGAAGGTGTGTCTAGCAGAGGAGGGATTGGGAAGCAGCAGCAGCAGCAGCAGCTGTGGGACCAGTCAGTCCTCGGTGAGTGTCCTCAATTTTCTGGCCAGAGTGGGAGGAGGTTGGTAGTAAAGAGAGGAGAGAAGAGGGAGGGGTGGGGGGGGCGCTCGGGGAGATGTTACGAGAGCTTTGTGGTCTGTGAGTTGTTTACTGCCACTGTTCACACATCTATTTATAAAGACATAGTCTGATTTTACTTACGGAAATGATCTAATGTCACCTGTTGGTTTGGATGTCATTCTGATCGGACACAGAAAAATGGAAAACCGTTCAAGTTTGAGAAAATGAACCTATGTGAAATCTTGCAACTCTTCTTACCTGTTTCAAAGTACTGTTAGATTCTCCAAAAACCTGGACTCAGTCATGCTACACTTCTTTTATATGCCATCGGCTTACAGTCGACAACCATTTTGACACTTTAACAATGTTCAAACCCCCTAGAATACCAAAGTTTGTCCCGTCTGATATGCACACCGGCTGCATCTGCGACTTTATGCTGAGCTCCGTGTTTTTGCACAAGGCGAGTACATCTATGTTTGTGTAAGTGAAGAGAAAGATGAAAGCAAGAATGAGAGCTTGCTTCCAGATAATGGTAGCTTAGGCTCTTTGTGCTGCTGTCAGCCCGGAGAGGAGCGAGGCTGGAAATCGCTCCAATGCAGCGGCAACATCTTGTACGTTTCATTGACATATCAGTCTATGGGGCAATGAGCCGTCACCTCTGCACTCCCCTGGTGTCTCTGTGTGGATGTGTGTGTGTGTGGTTGTGTGTGTGTGTGTGTGTGTGTGTGTGTACAAATAGGTGGAACACCAAGGTGCACTTCTTTGTTAGCTGTGTTAGTAAAAGCGTAAGTCGATTCTGAGTGAAATGTACAAGTAAAGCATTATAAGTGCACGGAAATGAATGAAGCCGCCGAGAACAGATGCAGCAGCTCAGTTTAGTTTCGCAGTTGCATAAAAAATTAAGTACAATGATTATTACTCTCATTTTTATGCTTTCACTTCTTCTTTTTTTGCTTTTTTATCTTTTTTTTGTACAACAATATCCAAGGTTATAGCAAGAGAGGCATAGATAAGACACTTAACAACAACCGTTTAGTTTTTAGTTCAGTCAAATGGATACTCATTTGAGATTTTAATATTTTTTTTCCCATATTGAGCTATCACAAAATCAACTTCAGCATGGAATTTAATGATATTTGGTTCGGAGATTTGTTTGTCACATAAAGCACCAAATAATGTTGCTTCTTCATCCTGAACTGAACTGGCTCTAAAAATGTTAACATGCTCTCATCATTTAGTCAGATATTCCTCATATAATAATTAGTTTTTGCGGTAAAAATTATGACACTGACACGAAGTGTGATACTTTTTCAAACACCTAAGAGATCTAAGTGTTCCGGTAAACAGACTGGAGACTCCCTACCTCCTGGAGGACCAGCGCTGTCCTCTGCCTCACCTCCTCTGAGCTCAACCAAGGCAAGGTGACCAAACTCATCTCAGACCAGCCCATCCATTACCTTGTCAACACAGTCAGCTTCCCACCTTAGTTTGCTCTTCTCCCACAAGACCAACTCTAATGAAATACGCAATAATCACTGCACTCATCTCGTCATGCTCAAGGTAATTAATATATTTAGAGGTCGATGGTTAACTCTTAATTAAATTATGCCTCCTTTAATGAGACCTTGACTGGGACTAAATTTATGACCACTATCTGCTTTATCAAGTGCTCTGCACGCCACAAAGATTTGTCATTTTCTCCGAAATCACAGCCAGATTACACACAATGGTACTCATGATTTATGTATCAATTTATGCGTGTTTGTTTCTTTTTTTTTTTTTTTTTAAAGGTTTAATAAATTACCTCTTATAATTACCTAACCTAGTTTTGGGTTCTTAACAGCCCCAATTTCTGCAATTAATGCTCCGCGCTGTATCGCTGTTACATATTCATTTTGGCGGAGAATGCAGATAACAACTTGGTGACATTAATCATGTTGCAAAATTGGGTGTGTTTAATTAATTAAAGTTACACTGCAAATTAATTGTGCATCCTCACAATATTATCTTAAGCTAATGAAGGCCTGACAAAGAGACTGCTTCATTTTTTAAAATGAAGGCTAGATTAGTAGGATCTCAATTATGGCTAAAACAAAAGAAGCCTGCGTGCTTGGGCATGGCGCAAAGAAAAAAGTGACGATTCAGCACTTTCTTCCAAACAAAAAACGGAGAAAGTTTCCATTGTTTTTGGAAAAAAACTGAACATGGCAATGATTCAAAAGATACACGAAAAATAATGAGTGCCGTAATTAGCCAGTCAGGCAACAACAGTATTTAAAATGATCATCATATAGAGGAGCTTGATAATGCCATTCACAGGCAGCAGGCAGCTGCTTGCTGACAGACTATCATAACTTTAATGCTGGGGCAAAAGGAGAAAAAAAAAGCATCTGAAAGCCTTATTTAAACTGCGTTCTCTTTTGTTGCACGTTTACAGCATTTGGCATTATTAAGAATGCATCTCATTCTGAAAACTAATGCGCAGCGAAACCCTTGAATCCAGCAAATGAGATGTAATATGATGTCTCTATAGGATAAGTGAAGATCGCACAGATTAGAGGTTCAAGTGTGAGCCGAGCTTTAGCTGAGGAAGTTTAAGCAGCAGACTTTGTTCCTGAGCAAACACAGAAGTGATCATGTTGCGCACTAGATGGGTTTAATCCGGCCTCGCCCAGTGGCTCAGAAGCAAAACCATATTTATTGAAATTTTCTGCTTAATTTAAACTGAATTGAAATTAGCTTTCAATGGATAAGAGCTTATAATTCACAGTAATTTCGCATTTTATTTTTCATTTAACGCATCATATACCAAATGTTTTAATATGAGTGTTCCTCCTTAATCTGCTAAGTAAACGTAAAGAGTCTTTGTCTAAGAAATGACTTCAAGGAGCTAATAATCATTGTGTATTCATTTAAAAAATGCTTCCAGTGATGTCTCCTCCTGTGATATAGCTTCATTTGCTTTTAGCTTCATTAGCCAATAACTGCAGCGAAAAACTGCTTGTGTCAATTACAGGAACTCCAAGGGTCAGTGAGTATATGAATTTTTAACTGCACACTGCTGCACAAGATTATATTAAGCGGTCTTGTAACAATGATTAACCCCGGGTGTGTGTGTGTGTGTGTGTGTGTGTGTGTGTGTGTGTGTGTGTGTGTGTGTGTGTGTGTGTGTGTGTGTGTGTGTGTGTGTGTGTGTGTGTGTGTGTGTGTGTGTGTGTGTGTGTGTGTGTGTGTGTGCGCACTACTACTGGGCAATTTTGCATGCACTCGTGTGTCGAGCATACTTGATAAAATGTGTTTTGAAATGTGCATCCCAAAACGATAAGCAGCTACAACCCAAATCGGGCGAGGTGATGAAGTGAAAAAACTATTCCCTTGGCTAAGTGAGATGGAGCAGAGCGTTGGGTGGTCACGCCTTGTCTGCTCATGACAGTGGCGGGTTAAAGAGATTACACCGGGTCTGTGTCAGCAGCCTTGGCCTCACTCAAACAGGAACATAATGAGGAAGGACATGCTTGGCCTGCCGGGGGAAGAGGGAAAAAAAAAAAAAAAAAAAGGCTAAAGTTTGAAGCATTCTTCACGGGCAGCTACAGGAGGCAAAAACAGCTTTCTTTGCATGTTGTGTTACAAGCCAGGGTCAATAAGTAAAGACGGTCACATTCCACAGAGCTGAACAAGGCGGCGGACGTATTGCTTCTAGCCACTGCAGAGAAAACACACATTACTCTGCTACAGTGGAGGAGAGAATGCAGCGTTCTCTCCATTAGCCCCCCCCCCCCCCCCCCTCTCCTCCCGAGTCCTCCTGACAGACTTGCAACACTCCACTAAAGCTCTCCTGAAAAATCGATGCATCTGTCGTCTGAGTGTGTGTTGTGCTTCGTTTGAAGGTTTGAGTGACAGTCCCTTCCACCTGTACCGACTGAACTTTCTCTGCTTCAGATGGGCCCACAGTGAGAGCTGATCGGCAGTGCTGCCTCCCAACATGTGGTGAGTTTAGTCATCTGGCTGCTTCATCCTCTAAGTTCTCTCTCGTGATGACTTAAGATTCATGTACTACCGTTCTGTGAAGCAAATGAGGAAAAGTTATGACACCTAGCAGAACTTAAGGAAATCACATTTCTCTTGAAGATCAATGGCCTCTGTTTATTTATCTGTCCTGATGAGTCCAAACACCATCTTCAACAAATTATTCATTTCAAGGTTTTTGGCATCCAGACTAAATTTGCACAAAACACATTTTTGCACATATTAATAAAAAAAAAATCCTAAAATGATTAAAAAGATTAACTTAATTAGTCTTGTGAAGGGCTCATTTCATGAGTGGAATTCCTTAATGGTCTAAAAAAATATATAAATTGCTTCCAAAAAAAACTTAATTAGATTTGAAAAATCTTCTGGTCTTCATTTAGTTATTTTAATTGATTTTAATTTGCTTCGCAAAGAGAGTTTTTTTTTTGTAGAGAAGTTTTCAATCAAACAGAACTTGCAATAAATATTATTTTTATGAGAAGTCTTTTATTTTGACAATGTTTCAAAATAAACGCCATAACTCCTTTCCTCTGCCATGTATAGGCTATAAGATGATATCAGTTTATGAATTGGATTTATGATACCTGTTGCTAGACTTTATTACATAATGTGATTGTCTGAATTTTGCCAACCATCCAGGAATAAAAACATGTTTTACAAAAGCCTTAAGATTTATTTTTAGAATGTCCTGACATTATTAATGAACCACAATTGAAGACAGTGAATGTGTGTCAATATCAGTTCAAACGGTTTAACAATTCCTAGATGGACTGAGTATAAATGTTTCCTTGGCCATGACTCTGCATTAAACACGTCGGACATTAAACATTTTCAGCTATTTTTGTTAAGTATTTTTCGTCTCGTGCGGGTCAAATAAGTCAAATTACCATCAGGAAAACTAACCCGGCTTTGTGAAATAAAGAGGTGATAATAGCATCACTTTTATTCCTCTAAATGACCCGTGAATATTATTTTACCTGTGTTGAACTGGGAGGACGCAGCCATTCACGCCGACACAATAGGAACAGCAGACCGTGCGTAAATTGCATCTTCATTTGCATTCCTGGTCCAAAAATCATGCAAATCTTAATGAGACAGTCCCCATTGTGGCTGTAATTGAAAACCCATTCTTTGTTAATTACTGTTTCTCAAAGGCCTTGTCCGCAGTCACTGAGCTGAAACAAATAAAAAAAAAAGTTATTGATTCTGGAGGTCGTGGGGTTTAAAATGGACACGTAAAACAATGTTGTTTATTGTGGGTTTGAGATGCAACTTTCGATTATAGAAAACAAATGTTTGTCCTATTTTGGGAATTGTCAAGATTAATAGAAAAACAAAAACCGTGTAAAAGCAGGCTATAGCAATAAAAAAACAAAAAACAATCAATTAACAAGCTACTATCAGTTACTTATTTGCAGCTGAATGGCAGACATGCAGCGCTCCGTGTCTGCTCGTATAATAATAAAGTTCAGCGCATTTTGTCCGTCATTAATTCAGATTGTCCGACCATAAAGCTCCATTGACAGCCGAGCAAAGCATGCGGACACGCAGGGAGCTCCACTGTTATCAAAGGTGGGATTAATGGGGTTTTGTGTGGACCTGAATAGGTTTTAATTCCCCTAAAGCTCTTCGCAAATATAACTTACATTTTAGTTGGTTCTCTTTTTCTAGGCCCAAAGGCCAGAATTAGACCTTTTCTTCGACAGAAACTTTAATCCTCTGTGATTCCTTTCGAATCTGGCCACCAGATTTAGTGCTGTGTCAACATAAATGTGAAATTTAAACAACATATTTACTTTCAATTATCTAATACATCTGCAACAAACAAAAAAACTATTCAAATACAATAGATTTCTCCTCAGAAAGTGGTGGTTTGAGAGGGACATTTGGATGCACAGTGCATCATTTTTTTTTTAAATAAACTTTAATACTTTATCGAGCTGCTTGCGTGGTTTCTATTCTCCCATCAGGACAGCCACATATTTCCCAACATTCAACAGTGGGATCCTGCTGCCGCGCCCTGAGAGCCCTTTAGGCTGTCAGGCTCGTTGAGTCTGAATCACAGCAGACTGTGCTGGTGGTCCTCCGTTCCTTAATTAGGAAATTAGCTGCACAGAGGCCCTCATTACCAAACTCCGGGTTACTCCTGGTGTGTCTCTCTCTCTCTCTCTCTCTCTCTCTCTCTCTCTCTCTCTCTCTCTCTCTCTCTCTCTCTCTCTCTGTGTGTGTCTGCTACTGGTCAATTTCCATAAGAAGATTACAAGCGGATCAGCATTGAGATTTGCCCAGATAAACAAATAACTGGTCCCTGAGAATAGATGGCTGCTAATTGGACGTTAGTTTTATAGCTCGTGGTCTGTTTGTAACGCCCCATTGAACGGGAAAATTAAATTCATGAAGTGATGTCTCTTTTCAGCTGATTTACTGCAACTATATGGCTGAGGGGGCTTTCCCTCCCTCTAAAAAATGAGACATCATTTGTGCCAATAAATATATATACATATATATACGTTGTCTTATTTAAAAAAAGTCATATTTATTTTTTCTATATACCTGTTTTTTTAGTAGTGTTACTTTTATGAACATGTGTCTTATAAAAAGGCTACACATTACTTAATATATTTGTGTTAAAACCATGCAGATTTTGACTTTTTTTGTTTTGTTTTGTTTTGAAAACGACAACGAAAGTTTTCATTCATTATTGGAGAGAAGGAGGAATGATTGACACATGTTATCTATTCATTGGTAATTGAATAGAAGCAGCTCAATAACCATTAAATCTGCTCTGATGTTTTAGTATTATTATTTTTTAAAGAACTCTGGTTTTGCATTGACATGTTTGCTCTCCACCACGCTTATAAAATATAAAAAGAATAAAGTCTGTATACGCTCCGGTTAAATGCATCAGGCGTACTTTTTCTTTTTTCTTTTTCTTTTTTCTTTTTTGATTTGAGAGCTCCGGGAGGTGAGCCGCTGTGAGACGCACATACCGCACTGATCCCCGCAGAGCTGCTCTGCATACCGAGGTGTTGTTAATCGTGGTTTTCGATGGCCGCTCCGCTCCGGGCCATTAGCAGGTGTGAGCTCTGCCCCCCCCGTTGAGCGATTGGTTTCAGCGGCGTTTTCGGCTCGTATGTAAAGGTGGAAACGTGCAAATGAAGGCCAGTGCGCGGTGATCATTTTAATAACACTGCGGAGAGAAAACAAGTCGGCAAAACAGTGTCTGCCCCTCGCACGACGGAGAGAGGCGAGCTGTCTCCGCGCGCACAGTCCCAGAGGAGAGTTTCCCCTCGGGGACCAGAGATGGCCCGTCCCCTCCACAAGAGGTCGTTGATGTATTACAGTTTTGCATTGTGAACCTGAACGCCGCAGAAACGAGCCGCTCGTTTCATTTGAAACAGAGCAGTTGAGGTCATTTATAAGGTAATACGATGAGTATTATTAAGCCTAATTGTTTGTATACTAATATTATTGTATTTATACCAGTGGAGTCTTTAGTCTTCTTCTGTTTCATCCCAGTGCATGCACACTATATTCCTCCCCAGCAGTTATATATTAGAGATATGTGTTGTCTTTAGGTGGCCCTCCATGAGTGTAAAGGGAATTAATTCCACGCCGAAGAAGATTGAAGAGGAAAAACATTTTGGAGCAGGTGCTCCAAAAAAAAACCAACCCCAACTTCTAATGCAATATGTTTAAAGCCATCTTTTAAAAATACAAAACAAAACAAATGTCAGTCTATTGAGAGTTTTGACAGCTCCCAAATCCCTAAAATACGACTGAGCGTTTTTTGATGTTGGCAATATTTTTGTTAAATTCTGATTAATGCAACAAAGCGTATTTGACAGCAGGTGCAGATGAAAGGATTTTTTTCTCTGCCAAGGGCACATTTTTATTCCAATATTCTACTTTTTACTTGAAGTATTTGCATTCATTTCGGTACGTTTTTAGCCTGTTGGGATTCGTCTCTGTAATTATTTTATTGACATTGATCCCTTAAGAAGTATATAATATATATATATATATATATAGTCCTCTGCATACATAGCCTATAGGGCCACTCTTCTTCCTTTTAGCCCACATGGCTCTACACTGTATTGAGAACTTTTTGCACATGTAGAAACATCCTATTTTGGATGTCATGTGTTCCTAAAACACCAGTATTATAACAGAATAAATCGACATCTTTTCCCTCTTAACTTCTTATCTTAATTCTCAGATTATTAAAGGTTGTAAATGTTCAACATGTCGAGCTCAGGTTGTTGATTTTAAAACTTCACCTCTCCCTCCTCCTCTGACCAAAACACGGCACTGTGCGCTCCGGTTGGTCCGGCGGTGGATGTGGGGAGCAGCGCTGTGATTGGTCGCCTGCCCCTCATTGTCACGCTGTCAATCCACATCACATGGTCCGGCCACCAGGCCTATTAACACATGAGCTCTGCGAACAACTTTGCAGACTTGAGTTTGAGAGCCGCGAGGAACGGAGCAGCTTTGAGCGGAGAGAAACAGAAGCACCTGCAGACGCGTTTGCCTCTCTGGGCACAACTTTTTCCTTCTCCCACCGCTCCCGGTCAGTACCTCTACCTCTTTGACTTTCGGCGATTTTTTTTTTTAGTGAACTTTTTTCTTTTTTTTTTTCTATATGTGCCTGTGAGTGTGAACTCGTAAAAAAAGCAGCCATAATGTATAACATGATGGAAACCGAGCTCAAGACCCCGCTCCCGCAGTCCAACTCTGGCTCGGCGCCGGGCGGTAAGAACAGCAGCTCCAGCGACCAGGAGCGAGTGAAGCGGCCGATGAACGCCTTCATGGTCTGGTCCCGGGGACAGCGGAGGAAGATGGCTCAGGAGAACCCCAAAATGCACAACTCTGAAATCAGCAAGAGGCTCGGTGCTGACTGGAAGCTCCTGACCGACGCCGAGAAGAGGCCGTTCATCGACGAGGCCAAGCGGCTGCGCGCCATGCACATGAAGGAGCATCCGGATTATAAATACCGTCCCCGCAGGAAGACCAAGACCTTGCTCAAGAAAGACAAGTACTCTTTGCCCGGGGGGCTGTTGGCGCCGGGGTCCAACGCCGTCAACAACTCCGTGTCGGTGGGGCAGCGGATGGACGGGTACGCGCACATGAACGGCTGGACGAACAGCGCCTACTCCCTCATGCAGGACCAGCTGGGCTACCCTCAGCACCACAGCATGAACAGCCCCCAGATCCAGCAGATGCACCGGTACGAGATGGCAGGGCTCCAGTACCCGATGATGTCCTCGGCGCAGAGCTACATGAACGCGGCGTCCACGTACAGCATGTCTCCGGCGGCGTACACGCAGCAGAGCGGCGGCGCGATGGGGCTGAGCTCCATGGGGTCCGTGTGCAAGACGGAGCCCAGCTCGCCGCCGCCGGCCATCACGTCCCACTCTCAGCGGGCGTGTTTGGGGGACCTGAGGGACATGATCAGCATGTACCTGCCTCCCGGCGGAGAGAGCGCAGAGCATCCCTCCCTGCAGAGCAGCCGGTTACACAGCGTCCATCCGCACTATCAGACCGCAGGGACTGGCGTCAATGGGACGCTACCTCTCACCCACATCTGAGAGCAACAGAAAGAAAAGACTTCAAACTTTAAAAAAAAATAAAAAATAAATAAAGTACTTCGGATACTTCAACTTTTTGGTTGCTAAAGAAACAACGTTCAACAGTTTTGTTCAAAAAAAAAAACAAACAATTTTATCTCAACATCTCTTGAATTGTCCATTTTTTTTTTTTTAAAAATGCATTTGAAATGGACCGAAACTGAGCGTTGAGCCCACCAGAGTAAATTGCATTGCAAAGAGGCTTTTTATCACAAGTATAAGCAATCAACTTATGTAGAAGAATTGGACTTCTATGTTTTAATTAATGCCATATTTTCTGTCAATGAAAAGGCATGTGGCCTCATTAAGAGAGGCTGGTGTATTTCAGAAAAGCTGGATGGAGAGTTGGTTCATAAATGTTTACACTTAATTTGTAGAATGTCAGTTGTCTCGACTGTGTCCAAATTTTGTAGTCTCTTTTTATTTTTCCCCCCTCTCATGACCTAGGTTAAAATGAAATGTTAAGACTGTGCGGGTCGCAAACGCAAGTTTTATTTATAGTAAGATTTTTGTTTTCTTTTTAGCTTGTGAACCCGATGTTTTGTCACGTGAAAGATGTTTAAATTTTGTTTTTGTAAAATGTTATTTTCTGTGATGGTTTTGACAGTGTCATGTTTACTCATTATCATGAACGAAAATGTTTATTTAAACTGACGTTTCTACATATTTTAAGACCATCCTCTATTCTTAAATGCTGAATAAATTTGTACGAAACATGATTCTTGACTCTGTCTTTTGTGTGTAGTATGAGATCTGAAAATATGGCTTTTTTTTAATGAAGTGATCATTTAAGAGGTGTAATGATCTTCAAACACACTGACTGACATTCTGTTTTTTTTCACTGATTATGTTATTAAAATCCAGCAATTGGAAACTTGAACATGTTTGCTCAAAACAATTATTTAATCAATAAAAGTACAGGTACAGAGATTTTTCTCTTCATTCAGGAGATACTATACAAACAATTTTGTATTCCAGTTCCTTTACAAGCTTTTAAGTATTGTGAAAGAATTTGTGAGGTTTTAAACATCCATTTAATACTAATAATATTACATAATTTTCAAACCCTTTTGTTTAGTTTTTTACCTTTCACAGGATTATTTATTTTGGAATTGACATCAGTAAAAAAAAAATAGGGCAGTTTTCATCTTTTTTCCTAATTTTGAGTACGTATTTTTATGGTTGGTGAAAAGAAACTGTATTCCTCTTTGCCTTGTAATACTTTACCTTCGGCAAGTTTACCAAGTTAACTTATTTCAGTATTTATTTGGTGACCATTCATTTCCACAGGTTGTCATCACTTTGATGCCCCATTCAGTTTTAATGTGTATTTTATCCCAAGAATTAAGTAAGAACATTTCTACCTTTTAAAAAAAAAAATTAAAACCAATACTTTAAGAATCAAGATAAATAGCACAAAAACAAATAAAGAAATAAGCTGATGACTTAACATTTAAAAGTGGTTGTTACCTCACCAATTCAAAAAATACATAGTTATCTATTAATGTATAAATATACCCATCATAATTTTCCATCTGAAACTTGTTTCGAAAAGTTGTGTGAATTGACTTTGTATGTCAGTGCTGATGTGCCAAAGTATATATCATCAGTCACTTTCAGTTTGGCATAGAAAACAACACAATAAATTACTTCAACTTAAGTATTTTAATAAGTATTTAGCGCGTTGACAAGGGATTCTCTCCTTCGGTCTTTCATATAATTTCTGCTAAGCAGGAACTTCTGTCTCTGCAACAGAGTTGGTTCTGTTAAAAATTCTGTTTAAAATTAGTGATTACTCCGGCAGCAACAATCTATCTGCATTTCATTGTTTCAAAACAAATCGTACTGAAATTGCATCACATTCAAGAACTTAACAGCCCTCAACAACACTGATCGTGGCTGACATTAATAATGCAGAGGTGTGTGTGTAAGAATGGACCGGCCTGTTGTTGCGGTGTACCTCAGGATAAATGAGCTCTGGCCACCAAGAGGGCCGAAGCAGTGGCAGTCCTGCTGGCCTTCCCACACTCCCTGTAGGACTTGATCCACGGCTCAGCACAGCGGCTTGGATTAGCCCCACGCACCTTTGTGGAGGGAAAGATTATCCAGACCTCCCTGCATTCACTGACAGGGTCTTAAGTCACTCTAGCGTGCCAGCAGCCACCCGTCACCTAATCACACTTTCTAACTCATTTTTTTGTGATTAAGCAGCTTTTTTCTCTTCCTGCTCCTCCGTGCCGGAGGTGTTTGCTGTGGGTTAGACAGACTTGATGGTTTTTAGCCATTTATCAAACTCTGAACATTATGTAAGCCCTCAGTATGGCTTTCATCTGCGTAACTCCCTTTATAAATACACTAAGTTGTGGGTTAACTTTGAAGCAAAATGTTGTGGTTTCTGCTTAACAACATTTAAACATGTCGGTGCAGTTGAGTGAAGCTTAGTTCTCTTAAGTGAAATCTGGTATTGGCACATAAAATGAAATGATGTAGGGGTGAAACTCTGTGTTAGGGGAAAGGTGTGTGGCTCGGACCCTGCATATCGATTGTGTTTGAATGTTCTGGCAGTGAGGCCATCCGATTTTGGCCCCCATCCTCCCCCCTCGTCTCCCCCTGCTGATCACCCGGAGGGCCTCTCTCTCTCTCCTGTCATGTGGAGCTCTGTGCCCACTCAGCAAGTGCAGGCATATCCCACTTCCATCTGCCTATGACCTCACAGCCCCTGTTTGTTTAACCCCCTCTCCAAAAACTAACCTAATTATAGCCCTGTAGAACATGGATTCAGCGGATTCCCAGTGGATTCTGCCACTGTGTGTGTGTCAGTGTCTACGCGCACCTATGCATGTGTTGCAGTGCATGCAAAAGGCTCCAGCTTAGCAGCGGCAGTGCTCCGGGCCGCGTTTCAGTCGATCCAGTTTTTTCACATGTGTCTCCTCCTATTATGTCAGAACATGCCCTGCCAGTTGCATATGTTGTGGGAGTATACGTGAACAAGGTGGTTAAAAAACCAACAGGAGCGTGTCTCGAGAGTCTCTCTTTACGTCAGCGTGATGAGTGGAAAACTCTTAACAAATCTGGCTGACATACTGACGTTTGTGACATCACCAACTTGCCGGCCGGACTGGATGGGCCACTTCCAGCGGGAACACACCTTCTAAACAAACACCCAAGCCGTCATGCAATCTCAAAGTCAAATCAGGAACCTCCTCTGCTGTACAGACGAGACATCACCCACTGCATAGTTTGAGTGTAACGGATGAGTGCAGTGTGATGATAGTTAGGGACGGCACCTAAGACAGTCAGACTGTATTGATCTGCTGTGGCTGGGATGTCCAGGAGGCCCTTTGAGCCGAGCCTGGAGGGGCCTAGAGTGGCCTGTCCTGTTCTGGGCAGGCCAGTCCAGAGCGGTGGGACTCGTGTGAGGTGCTGAGATTGACAGCAGAGCGGTGTGTATGTGTGAGTGTGTGGAGGTACGGGGGGTTGGGGGTGGGGGTTAATCTCCCTGAACCGGGGCAGATGTTGTTAACGAGCTCCTCTCAGGTCGACTCCCTGCGTGGGAAAATGGCATCAAATCCTCCTGGGGTCAGGGCTTTTGGGCTGACCCACTGAGAGCCATCCCTCTCCACTGCACCGTCCGCTCAATCCCCTCTCCATTCACTCACTCACATACTAATTCACCGACAGCACTCACCAGAGACACTAGAAAAACCAATTTTGTAAAAATATATTTTACTGCTCCTCTTTTTTAAGTACAACCCCAATTTTCAACTCCTTGCCCGAACGCATGTGAGCACCAACAGACTTGTTCCATAATGCAAAAGGCTCATTAATGATAGCTGTGGTTGGATCGCCATGCCTTACACAACCACAAGGAATGCTGAGTGGGAAACGCTTCAAAGACATGCATGCCGCCACTCAAGAAACTGCATCCGCCCAGTAGCCCTTTGCTTGTGTTTATGTCAGTTCAAAGTAAATTAGTTGAATTAAAGCCTTATAGACTTGCAGGCGCCCATGCTGCTATAGGGTAGGGTTATTAAAGAATTCATAGAGGGTGAAAAGTTACATGTGAAGTTTAAAAAGTAAAAAAAAAAAAGAAGTCTGATAGGTGTATTTTTTCTGCATTAGCAACAGCTTTGGCTTTGATCTGGTACAGGAGATCTCTGTTGACAGATATGTTAGAAACACCTGACACCTGTGTAACAAAGCATGGAAGAGCAAATCAGTCCAAGTCGAACCTTTTAAAAATCACTGAATCAAAACCAAAAGAGCAAACTTTTGTCGCCTGTAGGCCGACAGGTGCTGAGGAAAATAACAATTGTCGACAATATGGAACATCAAAACTCTTGCATGCCATCATCTCTTTATCAGGTTGCTTTCATGTCTGAGAGAGTTTTGTTATTCATGTGAATAAAAACCAAAAAATCTACAGTAAAATGATTGCCAAGCACGGGGGCCACGATGTTTTTCGACCTATGTACAGACTGTAAACACTGTACACACACACGTGTTAGCTGTGATGTGGCCACTTCTCATCATTCATATCCGGAATGGGCATGTCTCTTTACAATATCATGTCAACATGCCTGCTTTAGGGTTTATCCTGACTTAGGTTTTAAATCGAGGGTCATCCATTAAGGTGTCTGACTCTGAAGGTGTGTTTACTTTGTCCCAGCAGGTGTGTGTGAATATGAGACTCGTCAAATATGAGACAGGATTACCGCCTCTTTTGTCCCAAACAAAACAAATACAAATCACACGAACAGCTGAAATGGGAGGATTCTATTTTTGTTTTAGCTGCCAGGGTTGTGTGTTTAGAGAATTTATCCTAAGAGGATCCTTTTGACATTTTTTTGTTCACCTAAGCACCACTGAGGTTTACTTGAACTTGTTTTTGCTTGTAATCGTGGAGGAAGATGTGTAAAAACCACACACACACACACACACACACACACACACACACACACACACACACACACACACACACACACACACACACACACACACACACACACACACACACACACACACACACACACACACACACACACGTACATGAGCACACAACCAAGAATGAAACTGGATTAGGAGGCCTCTTCCTGAATAACCTGTAAGGGCAATTACACACAAACGGTTGGTTCTGATGCGCGCTAAGTAAAGCTCAGGCACCGGAGGAGACACTCTAGTGTGTAAAAGTGTGTCTGCTGCAGATGGTGCCTTTCTGAAGAGCACATCACTTTGTCTATGGACACTGGAGCATGTAGCCTTTTAATTCACCAACATAGAGTTATGACCCCACTTCTGACCTGTCTTGGAAGCCCAGAATTGGAAAAATTGGGCCAAGTGTATATGTGCTGATGTATATACTCTGCCTAGGGACAGCCAAGTGAATATGGGACCGCTGCAAGACAATGTAGAGTTGGGGTGGGGGGTCGGGGGAGGTAAAGACTTAAGGGGGTGACAAGAGGGAAGATTAGGTCTCTCATCTAGGCCACAGATATTGATTAGTGTTTGTCGAAGGACAGTGAGAGGGAACACAGATTGACAGATACACAATGGTAGTGTGATCTGATCATATCGCTTTTGTCAGGAGCTGTGTGTTCATTCAGTAACCTGTACACACACACACACACACACACACACACACACACACACACACACACACACACACACACACACACACACACACACACACACACACACACACTCCAACACAACACAAAAACACTTGCACATGTTAAAAAAAAAAATGTTAAAAAAAAAAGTATATTGTCAAATGCACCAAATGTAGGAGGAAGGTTTCTTTTTATCAGGGGGCACTGGTCAGTTTAAGGGCACTCTGTTTATATTTTAGTGTAGCCCAGTCTGCATGTATATGTGTGTGTGTGGTTTATGGGAGTGTTACCCTGGGAACGTGGGGGGAGGTGGAGCGCGGTGGGCTACGGGTCAGTCCTGACTGACTCTGTCACTTATTGATTAGTTGCCATGGAGAGTTAGTCAGGCCATCTCTCTTGGAGGTGTGTCCCTGAGGGCCGGCAGCACTGCCCAGATGAGCCTGTGGAGGCTTTGTCTGCGGGGGTCACTGTGTGTGTGTGTGTGTGTGTGTGTGTGTGTGTGTGTGTGTGTGTGTGTGTGTGTGTGTGTGTGTGTGTGTGTGTGTGTGTGTGTGTGTGTGTGTGTGTGTGTGTGTGTGTGTGTGTGTGTCTAGTGTGCGTGAGTGAGAGCGTGTGACCTCGCTAACTCTCACTCGCGCTTCCTTAAACCTCATCCCTCTTCTTTTCACCCTCCACCCCCTGTGGTACTTCTTCTCGCACTTTAGGCACTTTTGCATCTTTCTCCAGAGTGGACCAAACTCCCAGCTAATCTGCTGATATCTGAAATGCTTCAATATTTATATACACCTTACTCTCCAAGAGCCCCGCGATATAATGCGGATTGTAAACAAATTGTCCAAACTTATTGAGCTGTGAAATCCCCCTTCATGGCCCCTGGATTTGCCTCCTCATATGATCCTCTCTCGTCTCTGTTCTCGTATTGTCGATGTTTCCATCAAACGTTGGAAAAAGGAGGGGCAGCGGGAGTGAGAGCAGGAGGGAGGTGGATGGTCGGGACTCGGTGGTGCCAGAGGTCCACCTGCAGTAGCTGACGACTCCACTGACAGCCCAGCGGGGGACAGTGAGAGTGGTGGTCTTCTCACCTCTCTGGAATAATGAGGAGGCTTTGGGAGTTCAGGTAGTGAATGGGGCAGCGTGTGATTGTTTTGCAACTTATCTTTGTTGCTTTGGCTATTTTTTCTTGCATTAATTAAACTGTATTCACAAAGTTAATTGTTGAGATTCGGGAAGATGGAGACTTGACAATGTAGAAGTCCGATTGGTGCAAAGAAGTAAAACAATCATACAAAATCTTAAACAAACTCCCTGGTTACCAAACTTATTTGCAAAGAATAAACAAACTGAGAACATTAAAAGATAATCAGCCAAACTATGAACCACACTAACTGCAGTTTTGCGCGCCCAGTTTATCTATACAATGGCAATTTATCACGTCATTTCGGATGAATTCACTTTTGGTTTTCCCTATGAACAGTAATTGATTCAGAAAATATGAGTTAACTGTTGGCTTGTTTACAACCTGTCTGAATCCCAGAATTCTTCCTTTTCTTTCCCTGTTGCACTTTGTTGAAACATGGTCACCATATCTCTAGATCTTAGCTATTACTTTGTTAAATAAAAAGTGTCAAATCTCAAAAACCTTAATTGTAATTACCTGGATAAAACCCTTAATGCTTCTATTTAAGCATCTAAAGTTGGCTGTAAAGTTTCTTAGAGTTTCAAGAATAGTCTTTCAAGAGAAAAAATAACGCTTTGGACTTGATTTTTACTTGAAATTGTAATTTTTTACTCGGAATAATGCAAACTTCTCCTTTTAAGAGTATGCGCACAAACTTCTTAACCCGAAACTTGACAACGGGCCCCCACTATCCCTCCCTAATATCACACCTTGGATGCATAAACATGCCTGTGCTCCACACATCACCCCACCCCGGGGGGGCCTGCATGGCTTTAGTGCCGCGCTGTGACACCAATCAGGGGAGATGGCGGGCTCCATTGTCATGCAAACACCAATCGCTTCTTGTCTTATTCAAATGTCTGCCCTCTCTCTTTCTCCTCTCCCCTCACTCTCGCTCAACCCCTACCCCTCTGCACCCTCCACCCCCGACTTCAGCCCTCTCTCTCTCTCTCTCTGTCTGTCTCTCTCTCTCTCTCTCTCTCTGTCTCTCCCTCCTTCTCAAGTCCAAGTAAATCCTCGCTGAGAGAAGAGGGAGCCTCCCGGCCCGGGGCTGCTGCTGAGGCAGGCCTCTCTCCTGGGGGTCAGCCTGTGTCTCAGAGCATTGGGGCTGTTTCCAGGCCCAAACCAAGTCCATTTCATATTCAAATGTTACAATCAGGCCCCTGACCCACAGGGGGCTCTTTATGGTTGCGGCCCCAGGGTCGCAGGGTCAAGATGGTGATTTAATAGCTCAGGCTGAGGAAAGGAGCGGGGGTGCAGAGTGATTTAGGGGATGAATGAGTAATAAAAAAGCATTTTTCCTAAGTTGTCATGTAAATTTCAATCCGTATTCAATATGAGGCTCCCTCCAGACTTGAGGCCTTCCTCAATGGCTTTCTAGTGGACTCTAGTCATTCAGAATTAAGAAAGTCCATTTTCTGCTTTTACTCTTGACTTGTGGATGGTGTAAACAGTAGCTGACGGCGAAGCAGCCGAGGATTAGGGATGAAGATAAGGAGACGTTAAAGACTCATCATGCTCGTATGGTGCCACTGTGTCTCAGATGTCCTCATGCTCTGGAGTGGCCTGTTATTCCTGTCCCCAAGGGTGTGTTCCCAGCACAGCAGCTCCAATAACATAGGCAGGTTGGTGTGTTTATATATGTATGTGTGACAGAGAGTGAATTAGAGTATTGTAGTGTTATTATGAGCGTGTATAAGGTAACTCATATGCCCTTTTAGGTCTACAGGTGGAAACATGGAGGCTCCGACAGCGCTTGGACCCGGCACGTCAACTTTTTTTCAGCCAGCTGCAGTTAGGTGTTTTTTTCACTGGCAGTACACCATAATTTGTTCTATCTGTGACTCACGCAGTGCGTCCTGTTCAGGCCGTCCCTAAACCTGACTCATTTAAACCACAAAGTTCTCACAGCCTCCGTGATGTCCCCCCCGCCTTTTTATACAGATATTATCAAATTCCAGTTTTTGTGCCCAGTCACCCACTATTGGTATCACAACTCAACATTTGCCAAAGAAATGCAGGCGTACTGAATTCTATATTTAGAAATACTTACAGAATAAATTAGAGATACAAGAACAGGTGATTGAAACACCCTGTGACTCATACTTAGTGGCATAAATAATTATCAAAGTGAACACATTTTTAAATTACAGAAATATTGATACACCCTAACAGCCATGTAACACTTACAATAATTAATCTAACACACACACACACACACACACACACACACACACACACACACACACACACACACACACACACACACACACACACACACACACACACACACACACACACACACACACACACACACACACACACACATATAAATATAAGTGCAGATGTGATTCTTAAACACAAAAATAAATAAACATACAGTAAGTCCCCTCATGGTACAGATTTTGCTATTTTAAATGGCTTAAATATAAGGCCTTTAACAGGCCTTATGTTTTTCCAAAGCTTAGGAAATAAAATCTGTAATACTTCACTTTACTTTGTTAAATTTATCATATAACCATTTCATTTCAACCCATCACGGACCCAAATCACTTCCATTTCATTTCCCCATGCTAGTTGTAGTAAAAGGGAGAATATACAAGGGAAAGAAAATGAAATTCCCTGTTTTCACCCCGGTCACAATATCAATACGAATGTTGAACTAACTCAACCCTACAACTCATTTCCGTTAGAGCTGAACAAATACTTAATTCAATGATTATTCAATACTTGCATTTTAGATAATCGATTCATTTTTTTAAACTTAGAACATTGAGCTGTGGCTCGTTGCAGAGCGTGTCTTCCTTTAGTCAAAGGTTTGTCCTCCTGTCCACATTTCCAAGTGTCCTTGAGCAAGACACTGAACCTCATGTGGCTCCCCGGGCCTTTCAGTTTCAGTTTTGGACTGTAACCTTGAAGATGGATTCTGGATACAGGAACTTTTGTAGATGAAACAAGATAATATTTAATGTGAAATGAAGAAAATAATGAGTAGAATTTCGGATCTCAACTGTGTACATAGTGATCTGTATTTTTAAAATTGGAAATAAATATTTCTCCATGACTGTTTAAGGGGGTGAAATGTACAAAGCTTTGGCTTATTTCTTTTGATATTTGATAAATATTTGATGCTTTATCATAGAAAAATCATTATAGATCCTAGATAAGACATACCATACCGTTGATGTCTTCAATATTACTTACCCACAAAGCTTCATCACACTCATTTTTTTTTATCTCTTATGATGACCCCTTGCATAGATTTTTGATGAGAAAAATATTGAACATTCCTACTCTGTAGCCCCCCTATAAAGGTAGCAGAGGCCAGAGGCAGAGGCCAACATGGTGAGATGAGGTTGAGGGGCCTCTGCAGGACAAGGTAGGGCAAGCCTCAGTGGGCACAGCTGTAGCTCGTAGTCATTACTGCTCCTCTGCTGGTTCAGAAGAAAAGGGCCGCTACCGCCACATGGCCACTCTGCCACGCCTGCCCCGTCGTCCCCTGCTACAAGCACACACACACACACACACACACACACACACACACACACACACACACACACACACACACACACACACACACACACACACACACACACACACACACACACACACACACACAGTAAGTAAGGCCTGGTAGCGCCAGGCGGCACCACTCGCAGTTTGCCTCTCCCGTCACGTGTGGCAGGGCAGTGGAGCAAAAACATAGAGGTGTAGCAGGGGTAGAGCCAGGGCCGGGGTGAGGGGTAGGATGGATGGGTGTTAAGGTTAAACCGGGTGGGTGGGGGGTCTCTGCTCCTTCCTCTCTTATCTCCCGACTGACCATTCTCTTTCCCATACCCTCCTCCACCCCCCCCACTCCCCCTTTTCTCTCCCTTTTGTGGCCTGTGCACCTGCAGCCCTTGAGTCCGGGGCAATAAAGCTGAAGGATTTGTCTACTGGAGGTTGGAGGAAAAGTGGGGGGATCATTAAGCAGGGGGAACACAAAAGCAACAGGTTCAAACTGTGGTTGTTTGATATGGTGCTATGTTATATTCCGGAGTGATGGGCTCGACGTAATGCAGTTTGACAAAGAAGGAGTGAGTTTAAGCAGATTTGCGTCCAGATTTGCACCCTGTTTGGGTTAGTGTCATTATGAATCAGTTTGATCTGACGCATGATCAGCTTTCAACCTTTGGCATGACTTATTTCCATTTAGGGATTAGATGTATGTAAGATGAACAAATCTTAACCGTCCCATGAAAAACATGTTTATCCAAAAGGTCAACAGCGCAGCTTTCAGCTTTGTGAACTTTTAGAATAAGCCCATAGTTTATCAAATTTAAGAAATCGTAGGGCAAGTACCATTCAAAATCACCAAGATTGACAATGTGTGGTTTTCACTGGACGAAATGTAAAATGAACCGTCACAATCATATTAAGTAAAGCAAATCTTATTATATTAAAACAACATAATGTCATATATATCACATTTTTTGATTTATTAAGACAAAATAACTTTTAAAGAGTGTCTAAAGTGAGATACGGAAATCATCTCGATGAGGCTTTTATTCTCTTAAGTCTAATGCATCAATGATTATAGTCCAATTATATAATATGGGCCGTCTTGCATAATGAGTGCTTTTGCTACTTTAAGTATATTTTGATGCTTATACTTTCATTTAATTTTATAGACATTTGAATGCTTGGCTTTTTTTTGTATTTCTATATAATGACATTGCTATTTTTCACTTAAGTAAAAGATCTAAGAACTTCTTCCACCACTGAAATACAGCAACAATTTAATTTTATAGTGAACTTTTGATGGAACCATTTCTTAATAGTCTCTGTCGTATTTTAAGGATTTTATTTAAACCAGAACTGAGAAGACAATTCAGGGTCATTATATCCCCAAACTCCTAAAATTATGTACCGAACGAAGCTTTCAGCTGGGCAAACAAAAAACATTGAGAAAAAAATCAATTAGGGGTCAAGTGATGGTGTATGATTAACTAGTTGTTTCTCACACACATTAATGGGATCAATGACATCACTTTGTATGTGTTTCACTAACTGATTTAGGATGTGAGTGATGGAGACAACAGGCGGAGCAGTGGTTGTGATTGTGGTTCCCCAGCAAAGCTGGTTGTATACTCATAACCCCACATGAAGGTAAGTGTACAACAAAAGTAGAACTTTTCTACCAAACTGAAATAGTGGTTCAATGTAGCTCCAAGGCATAGGTAAAGGGCAATTGTTCTCAGCCATGTTCTGCGGACTCTCTGCTCAATTCCCCACCTGTTGTAATGTTATGTTCAGTCATGTAGAACTTTTCTCTCACCCGTTGCATGCCAGACCCCCCACATTGTAAATCGGCGCAAAGGGAAAAAGATTCAGCTCTTTCAGAGTGCGACCATGAAGGCAGAGGAAATCACTCTAAACGGTCTTAATTCTGCCATTAGATGAGAGGGAGCGCTGAGGGGATTGGCTGGCCCTGTGCTCCATATTCACAGAAGCAGGATGAGGCTGGGAAGCCTGCTGAGAAAATGGTGTCGTAATCAGGAGCCGGCAGTTCTGCCTGATCAGGTACACTAGCCCCTCTTCTCCTTTCCTCAAACCCCTCCTCCTCCTCTTTAACCCCCCCTTCCTCATTTATCTTCCATTCCCCTGCCCCGTAAGGAGATCCTAATAAGAGTTTGGACGTACTGAGCTCCTCTTATGTGAGGACCTGGCAGGAGGGAACAGAGATGAGGCCTGAGGTGGGGGTTGAAGCTCGAGGTATGGAGTTGTGGTGGCGGTGTAGTGGGGGGCTCGTTTTTTTTTTTTTGTTCCCACATTTGATTATTCAGGTTGGCTGAACTAAATTCTAAACCCATAAAATTCGTATCCCCTCTGGGGGACCATTTGCATATATTTCAGTTACCCCCTCCCTCACATCCCAATTCCCCTTTTTTCTCAGAAAGTGAAAGAGAGGGCGAAGCAACCAGGCCTGTCTAGGCTTTAAGATGTCACCGTGGTGTGAAATATGGGCGAACAAGCAGGGTCTTTGAAACCCAAACTAACCCCCCCCACCAGCCTCTGAGCTGCTGCAACACACACACACACACACATACAGACCCAGTCATCCTCCGCTTGTTGCTGTCCTTAAATAGGAATTCAATTTCAGTGTGTAGTTACATGTTCTGCAACTTTATTCTCAACTTTTTTGCACCTGAGATTCTTTCAGGTGACATATGATCACGCAGTGTTTGTTGTGGGTTCCTTTAAGAAAGAGTTATATCTGTCTCCAGATTAGAAAGTAAGCTGCTTTAGTTACAGTCGTGTGTGTCTCTGTGTTTTTATGTTTGGGTACGTGGGAGTTTATAACTTCAAGATAAGTGGAATCAGTTGTGTACGTGCAGCTATTTACAAAACAACATAAGCCATGACATGTCAAACTGTGCCATTATATCAGCAGGGGCCAAACCTGCTGGAGGCCAGGAGGAGTTCCAAATATTTGATAAACATGTCAAAGCAGTAAAGCCTGGACTTGTAATTCTGCCAATTTTACTCTTACCGTTGTCGATGTAGGGGATTAATTTTCAGACAAAAATGTTCTGAAGCCAGGTCTTAAAATTCCGTTTAGGATATGTGGCCGGCACTATGAAGATGAAGGGAACACACATGTAGCCGGGCACACAGACCCTGAGAGGCAAGCTGGATGGAGGCAGGGCTCCACATCGCCAGTCAGCCGTGAGAGACACCTGTTCGTTTGTTTGCTCGAGCAAACTCAAGGTTTTTGTTTTTCGCCGTGCCAACCAAGCCCGCTGGCACTAGTTCTACTGCCCATCTGTATGGATGGGTGAAGTTAGATGATGGCCTTTGGAAAAGGGGAGGGGGGGAGTTGATACTTGATGGCATTTTGGTCACATGGGGTGAGTTGCTGTCATCCTTTAACCCTCCCCCCCTGGACCCCATTCCCTCCCCCTCCCGTGCCCACTCCCTGGTGCACAGGCAGAATGCAGTGTCAGGAGGGTGAGCACTGAGCGCCCATTGTGTGTGCTAACCAAAGCGGAATGCCCGGGTGACAAAAGGGGGAGGAGTGGGCTCAGGGCACACAAAGCCAGGGGGAGGAGAAGGGGTGGGGGAGGAGGAGGGGGGGAGGGAAGGGGGGGGGGGGGGGCAATCTGCTGGGGGCTAAATGGACCCACTCAGCCCCCCAAAAAACTCTAGGCACCCTAAAAATCTTCTCTCCCCTCCCCCACTGCCTTCTCGCCCTCCCCAGGCCTCCCTGCCTTGGCTCTGGGGGTGTACAGTACACGGGCTGCTGGAAGTCGCCCGTTTGTTCCCAGCAGCTTGAAAGAAGAGAGCCGACAACAACTGAAACCTCAAACTATTAAGTGTTGGTTTTGGTGTTATGAGTCATTGCCCGGGGGTCTAAAACAGGATGCATTTGCCAACAGTAGCCATGGTTTCCAATCTTTGTCATCAGTCAGAGATGTCCTATAAGCCCCATATATCACTGTCAGACGTTTACAAAACCAACTACACAACGTTAATTTTTTAGGAAAATTTTCAGGAAAAATATATTGAATAGTATTTCAAATATAGGAACTGCTGATATCCCCTTTACACAGTGAGACACTGTTATGTCGATCACTTCTTTCCCTATAAAACCAGTGAGTTAGTATCCGTGTTTGTCTGTGTGTGTGTAGGGGGGGGTTCATGTGCATGTACTCACCTGCCTATTCTAGAAGCTGAGAGCAATCTCGCCCGTGTAGCATCGCATGTCAAAGCCAGCCTCTCTACTCCCACACAGGACCTGGGGCAAAAGTGCGGCCACTTTAAAACACACAAGACAAACCCTGAATTAACTCCTTCTTAATACCAATACATCTCCTGCAGATGCAAGTAGCAGCAGATCCACTTTGAACAGGCACCTGCAGGACCTTTTAATGGCAGTCAAATCTGTAAAATTCAAAGCTATGGACAGAAGGCTAATGCTCATGGTTAATGACCAAAAACAATAACTTACAGGATAATATTGCATTTGAATCTTTAGCATGCCCCCGGCTATGATGTATATAAACTATCAGTAATAAAGTAATCAAGTTTGTGCTGAGAAAGTCTGTCAACATATTTTTTTCCAAATGGAGTCCTTGGATTCAAAACTTTAATAATAAGTCTTTCTGACAGTACTCAAAGGGTCTTTTTTATTTATTTATTCTAAAATTCTTTATTTTATTATTTACTCACAGTATATTTCCTTAATTCATGTATTTAAATTAGGCCTCCATACCTTGTCAATAGCAGATGGCAGGGCCTGAGATAATAATGGGTTAATTTTGTATTTGTTTTTTTTTTAACTGTTTTTCTTCTATAAGAGCATTTTGCAAAAATGTCGATCAAATAAAATGTACTCTATTGCTGCAAAGTCACTCATTGACCACATTAAATCTATTTGTTGTAGTAAATGACGACCTATTACACCACACAAGTTCGGTTGTTGCCATTGTAGCCACAGGGTCACTTTGAAGAGACCTTTTGGTCCCTCGTGGTCCTTCCTCTTTCCCAAAATGATGACCGGGCAGATCAAAGAGGATGCTCTAAAGAATACTCTTAATGTCGACCCCCCCCCCAACTCCCTGCTTCTTTCTCCCTCTCCCCTCATATGCCCACTTAACATCTGAACTCCCTCCTTCTTTCATTCATGCTAACTTCAGCCTTTCCCGTCGTATTTAAATACGCCGCTGCAGGGCAAAGGTAATTTCCCGTTTTATCTTTGCTGAGTTCATAGGAAGTAGCTTGCTGAGTTGTTTTGGTTTATGTGTTGTTAGTGAATCACAGAGGGTCAAATGCAAGCCTCGGGGGCATGTTTAGGTCACAGAGTAAACCTGGCAAGGTCTAGCCCAGTACCTTTGTGACGAACACAAAGTGTGAGGTGTGGTGGCTCTGTATGTGCGCGCGCCTGCACATGTGCTCATGCATGTATGCACATCAGTGTATGAATGTCAGGTGAGTTTGCGTGTGTCTGTGCTGGTGCAGTCAGAGGCTCTTCATCAGTGCTGACCCAGGCAGCCATCATTGTTCTCGAGCTGTAAATCACCCTGCTGCAATCAGGGCCCTGATCTAGGCTTCTCCGAGCCCCCTCCACTCCAGATGATTCCCCTCCTGATTGACCTAACTGGACTCCTGTCTGTGGTGGCAGATTAGCATGGATTGTTTTTCTCTGTAGCATACAGATTGAGCCATGTTAGCATTCACACCTCCACACTGTGGACCGGGTTTCTTTAGAGGCTCCAAAACTGCAGAGCAAAAGCAGACTTTACTCACAGCTTTGTTAACCTTTAGAGGAGCAGAAGAAGTACAAGGGGTGGACAAAATAACAGGGACACCTGACACACAGCCTCAATTACTTTGTTATAATGCACTTTTGTTTATACTGTATCAGACACGCATTGATTTAACAAATTTAATTTTTGAGACCTTAGTTTGTGTTGCTGTTATGTATTTAGGTATTTCCCTCAAAGCTGTGGGAGGCAGTTTATTTTTGGCGTTAATGGGCAAACATTTCATAATAGCCTTTCAGCATATTGTAATTCAAGTGGTACTCAAGGTAAGTTAGTTTTTCTATGAGAATTACAAACCTGCTTGCTTTGCAAATTTGTGGTCCTGAAAGACTCTTTGATATGACATACTTTGATTTGAGGCTCCAGCGAGATACCATAAAATGATGCTGAGAGAGGGAGAGAAAATGTTGCTAATAGTTTAGCCTTATGCTGACCGAAGCCATTACGGCTGTACCCCAGCAGTGAGCTCTGGCAGCATGCTAAAATATAAGTGAGATGGAGAGAAATTGATGCTTGCCCCGAGGTGCTGATGTAATAACTACAGCCATGAGGCTTGCTCAGGACGGTAGTCGAGTAGTAGAAGGCTAAACTATCATTGTCTCTACATCTCTGGAAAGCTTCGCCGATATTGTCAGACTCTTTATTTGATTACCCCGTCTGTTTTTTTGGGGTTGCTTTGAAGTGTAGGCAGTTGTTACCAGTGTTGGAACAGCAACTTTCCTGCAGAATATCCCGCCGTTGAATCAGGCTTTCACCATCTGAGGGGAGGTGCACACACATCTTCAACACCCAATAGGAATGCCCTTTCTCTGATATGACTTTTGATTGGCAAATGTCTCCTGTCACAGACTAGATTTACTAAAGCCTGAACACCGAGCCAAGAAATAGAAGTCTTTTTTTCCTCAAACCACTTGAATTACAATAAACTGAAACGTTATTATGGATTTTTTCCTCAATGATTCCAAAAATATACTGCCTACCACAGCTTTAAGCTGTCCAGGAGACTGCATGTACCTGCAAGAGTTCCCACCTACTGCAGCTCATGTAGTTCTCACTCGTGGGGACATTTGTTCTCCCAGTGGGAAACCATTGGCCTGAGCACCTTGTCAACAGCAATCAGGGAGTGACCAATCGCCAGGAAGGCAAGACCCAAGGCCTCCCATGGAGAGAGACTTGCTTATCTACCAGTAACTACAGTTGTGATGGGAGTGATCTTCAATCTGTGAAGTGATACCATGTGCAGTTTGGAAGTCAGAGATATAGGTATTGATTATGATCAAGATCTCATAGTTATTTTTTAGTATGTAAGCGTTAAATAAAAGCTTAATTTAATTTGTCTTGGGAGCTTCTGCAATTTGATTTTTAGGTCAGGGTCTTTGGGTCTCTTTTCACCTTTTTCAACTTTGTTCCTGAGAAATCATGTTTATCCATAATTTCGGCATGGAGGATGGCTCTAAATACTACAACACCCATGAGCCTCAGCTGCCGTCGTCATGGAGAAGAGGCCAGTCAGAGTTGCACATTCAAAACACTTTGTTGTTGCAGTTGTTTACAAAAGTGGCACTATACTTGGTCAATATAATCAAAATTCACCCCGAGATTAAATTGAACTAATCTCAACTGCAGATTATAAAATCTGTTTTCTTATGTAACATAATTTCTAAGCATCATTTTTTGCCTCCGTCTGTCATTAGCGGGTTAGGTGACATGACTATAAACTCTGCAATCTTGCCAAAATGCAGGTACACAAGCTTGGACCTTTTTACTAAAGAACCAGATATTTTCAGACACAGTGATTAATAATTTTAGGCAGCCATTTAAACCAGAGTACTCCAACGGTGAGTCAAGAAACATTTCCTAAGGAAAAAATGCGATTTTTGCTTCTGAATAACCAGGGGGCTCCCAAAGTACCCCGTCCCTCTTCGCAACTCTATAACTGGTTGAGTTATGTTGTCGTGGAGACAGCCATTGTGTAGCCCTCATGGAATCCTGATGACATCACAGTGATTCCAGGCTCTGTGTGCTCAGTGATCATGGGGATCACAGGCCTCAAGTCTGGTTGACATGGAGGGGGGCCGTGTCGGAACCACGCATGCTGACTACGGGGGTTCCACAAGGTTCAGTTCTGGGCCCCCTTCTCTTCAAGCTCTACACAACATCTCTGGGTTCTGTTATTCGCTCGCATGACTTCTCCTACCATTGTTATGCCGATGACACCCAGTTGGTCTTGTCATTTCCTCCCGGTGACACCCAAGTGGAGGCACGCATTGCTGCGTGCTTGGCTGACATCTCGAAGTGGATGGCGACACACCACCTGAAACTCAACCTGGACAAAACCGAGCTACTGTTCCTCCCGGGGAAGGGTTGCCCGCACCGAGACCTGTCCATCACCATTGATGATGCCGTGGTGACGCCAACTCGGACTGTGAGGAATCTGGGTGTGACCCTGGACGACCAACTGTCGTTCTCAGCAAACATTGCATCGGTCACACGCTCCTGCAGATTCCTCCTCTACAACATCAGGAGGATTCGCCCCTTCCTCACTGACGAGACGGCGCAGGTGCTCATCCAGGCTCTGGTCATCTCCCGCCTGGACTACTGCAACTCACTACTTGCCGGAGCCCCGGCGTCGGCCATCAGACCTCTGGAGCTTGTCCAGAAAGCTGCAGCACGTCTGGTGTTCAATCGCCCCAAGTTCTCCCACACAACTTCCCTTCTCCGTTCTCTACACTGGCTCCCTGTAAGAGCTCGCATCCAGTTTAAGACTCTGGTGCTAGCCTACAGGGCAGTGAAAGGAACAGCTCCTTCCTATCTCCAGGCCTTGGTCAAGCCCTACACCCCCGCCCGACCACTTCGCTCTGCTGCCTCGGGTCGACTGGTTGCCCCGTCGCTCAGAGGTCCCTGCGGCCGATCGACCCGTTCACAGCTTTTTTCTGTCCTGGCCCCTCAGTGGTGGAATGAACTCCCCACCGACGTCAGGACAGCAGAGTCGCTGCCCATCTTTCGGCGCAGGCTGAAAACTCACCTCTTCATGAAGCACTACCCTGAGCCTTCCTCGTAGCACTTATTGTATTCGTATCAGTTCGTTGCACTTATTGTATTCGTATTAGTTTATTGCACTTATCCTATTCGTATTAGTTTGTAGCACTTATTGTATTCGTATTAGTTTGTTGCAATTATTGTTTTCGTAGTAATTTGCTTCTGCACTATACTTTTGCTCTGGTTTATGCTTTTAGATGCTTGTTTAAGAAAGGAGATGCACTTATGACTTCTGGTGACTAGTAGTTCTCTTGAATACCTATGTTGAATACACTTCTTGTAAGTCGCTTTGGATAAAAGCGTCTGCTAAATGACTGTAATGTAATGTAATGTAATGTAATGGTTACAGTGGATGAGAGACAGTGTCTAAAGAGTGATAGACACACACTGAGGCAGCAAAAGTAAGGTTTTAGAGTGTGTGTGGCATGCATGATAATCTGAATTACTATTATTTCACCTGTTTGCAGGGTGCATGGGGAAGAGAAGGCAGCCTAAAGGGTCAAAACTTCAGCAACACATGATGCATAATATTTCGGACAGGTGTAATGGCTGTATGACGCGGTGTTACTACTTGTCAGCACAGTCACTCTACAGTGCACAAACGGCAAACACATGCCTTTATTAGAGAGATTAGAGTAGCTAGATGACAGGAAATGAAGGAAGAGAGGAATAAGGAACGACATGCAACAAAGGTCCCCGGCCGGATACAAACTGAGGATGATGCGGTTCATGGTTAGCACCCTAATCCCTAGGCCACCAGGGCGCCTCCCGCAACTGGTTATGACACTTGATTTAAAGTTACTGTGAGGAACTTTGAACTGGTAACGGATACATCTCTATTACCTACATAAGTAAACGAGAAGCGAGATCAGCGAGAAGGTTGGTTTTTTCTATATAGTTATTCTAAATGATTGTCATTGATGCAACTGAGATTAAATCAGATTAAATCATGCAGGTCCACTAGAAACTCCTTCAGCTCAGACTCCACGGGGCCTCCGACAGGGAACAGCCTGCGGAGGACTGACCAGATTCGGCTTCACTGCAGCCTTTGACCTGCAGTCGGAAGCTCCGTTGGGAGGAGGAGAGCTCAATGCCGGCAGAAGCTTTTTCTCCTCTGGCCTGGAGCAGAGCTTTGCCTCACTGCTCCACCGGTCCCCGCTGGTAGCCGACGTCGTGGTGTTGGAGGCTCAGGCCGCATTGCTTGTCCCGCTGGAGGGAAGGGAGGCCCGGGAGAACCAGAACGTGGTCAGACCCTGCTGCAGTAAGATAAGAGGTTTTCTAAAGTTATTCTGGTGCCTCGAAACACTACCACAGTGGCCACCAAAATCAACTTTAGATGAAAGTTCCTTTTACTCGCTACGTTGTCCAAACCTGCCATACGTATCGTTAGTATGAAGTCAAGGTTTGGGGCTTGGAGGAGGGCAATGGACACATTGGGCTTATTTTGTTCTGCACAACTAATTTGAAGTTCACAAAGAAACTGTAAATGAACCAAAGCATAAATGCTCTCCAGCGCGACCAGGACTTCAGACACCAGCATAGCTACGAGTGTGAGAGATGTGTGTTGACCAAATTTCTTGACCCGTAATCTACTAAAACTTTGATTTTTACATTTTTATTTCTAGAGTAAATTTGATGTGTGTGTGAGAGAGATAGAGCAAGACCTGCAGCCTTGTACCTAAAACTTTTTGTTTCCCACGAAATTTGTCCGTTTGAGTATATAGAAGTGGATCTTAAGTATCAAGCCCGACCTTTTATTATTAAAAAGTGCAATAATACTCTGTTGTGTTTTCTGTAACTGGTCATGTAATATTCGTCTTCAGGCACGTTAGTATGGACAGAAATAATTTCTAAAATGGTGCTGAAACATTAGTGTGGAGGGACATTGTTTTTGTTTTAAAACAGCATTTTGGATGTAGCCCTGAGATTTTGCAGATACCAACGTTTTGGACAAACTGAAATTTTGGTGTGATGGTCCTAGATTAAAAGACAGGGGGATACCATTATCATTAGGAATTATCCTCTGGGGAACATGAATATCTGTACTGCAGTTGATTTTGAGTAAAAAAGATGACAAACAGTTTTAGTGGAGACAATGTGAGATAAACTTACTGCAATTCTTTTCATTTGTTAAAAAACAACTTTAAGGGCTTGATTACAGAAGAAACAGACTTGATAAGACTTGATGAGGTTTTTTGCCGTGCATGTATTTTTCTGAGTTGAAGAATATAATGCAAGTGAAAAGGTACAAAAGGAAAGAAATAAAATCACTATAGACTATTCTACATATACAATGTGAAATCACAATATGTGGCACATAAGTAGCAGGAAACTATCGATTAATTTGCACTCTGTTGCCCCCTAATCCAACAGCTTCAAAGGATGCTTAAGACTAACATCTCTGGTGGAATTCTACAGGAGGAGGGAGGGAAATTGCCTCAGGTGTACATATCCTCATGTCTCATAATCCCGCCTCATGTGTCTGAGCTAGACTCTCTTGACATGGGCGTAATGGTAATTATGGTGATTTATGACTCATTCCTCCAGTTGCTACCATTATATTTACATGGGCTGTGTGTTTTCTTTTTTTTTTTTCAAAGAAAGGCGCTGAGTGGCTCATTATAATTCTCTCAAATAGATGAAACACTTCATTTTGATTTGGACCAACTCTACATTATCTATTTGCCCACTTGGAGCACTTATCTGTTTGCCGGTCCTGCTTTAGTTTGAGCTTGCATGATAAAGGCGGGTTTTTCAGGCTTGATCGTGTTTGCTTAATGCTCCCACGTGTATGTGTTGGCGCATTATGTATGTGTTTGCTTATCGAATGTGTGTTTACCTTTGCAGGGTGGGGTTAGGGGTGTAAGGGGTAGACGGGTGTAGGAGGCGAGTGGTGGTGGTGGTGGTGGTGCTTGGATTCATCTCCCAGGAAGCTCTCTGTGCTCCAGAAACCTGAGCTTCGGCCTGTTAAGACAATGAGGGGAACACGTGAGACTCTGGCACATGGTGGCTAAGGTTACCTCCTCGCTCTGAACTTTTGGCCCTGGGAGCAAAGCCTCCCCACCCTTATGACTCCTGCACTGCTCCACCTGTCTCCCTGCTTTCTGTCCTCCCTTCGTTCGGTACCTCCCTTTATCTTGCTTGTCCTTGTGTGTCTTTCTCGTCTCATTTCTGTCGGACAAGTTTGCGTCCTTATTTCAGTCACGTATACAGTTTTGCCCCTTACTCCTAATGATCTTCTGAGTGAATCGCTCATCAACAGAATTCCTCTGTTTTTGTGTGTTTGCGTGTTTACTGTCTGTCTCTCCGGACAAAAGGCTGGCAGGGCCTCCGCCATCAGATCTCCATCAATCCACAGTCCACAGGTGAACTCCTTTCCACCAGCCAGGCAAACCTGACTTTCAAGTCTCCCACCCACACCTATTGGACTGCTGTCCTCTCACCTGTGCAAATATGAAAGAGAGCGATGGAAAGAGGGCGGGTGGAAAAGAGTGAAATGGAAAGATATCCTGGCCTTTGGTTACTGGGTGGGGCACAGAAAAGAATACCGCACAGCTGAGCAAACCTCCATACCCATCGGACTTCACCTGTACACTTTTCTCTCTCTGTTTTCTCTCTTAATCCATCCTCTCTTTCTGTAACCGGCCCCACAGCGATAGTGGGTTAAGGCGTTCTTTTATGGTCCCTGAATAGAGATTTCCTTTGAGGTTAGGGAGTTGATACACTCTCCAACGTCACTTTTGTGCCTCGGTCACAATGTAGAGTGATTTACTGCCTTGGGGGACACATACTCTCTTTAGAAGTATTCCCGTGTAGGTTTAGGTATTATCCGGATATTATTCAGGAAATCCTTTTATCTAACCATATCCGCAGCAGAGGTTTGACTTCATTTCTAAATGTAACCTATAATCTTGATCACACTATAGTAAACCAACTTGATGACTGAGGAGCCCGGCTGGTGACGTAGATGGCAACATGTTTGATAGAGGGAAATTAAACTGAATTTACCGAAGCTTAAGTCAAAATAAAAGCTAAACTGCATGGACATGTGGAGGGGAAAGTAACTTAGATTTTAAAAAGAACACCACACAAATAGATTTAGTACACATTCCATGAGACGCGTGACTGCTAAAATACAATGTGTTCATCAACAGCGATGCGCCCGGCTGAAATGTTGAAGCAAAACAAAGATACCTCACATGCTTGCTCGTTGCTCCTTGGTAAGAGAAATGTGTAGATATGAATCTGAACAGAAACGAGGGAAAATAATAAAAGTGCATCAAGTGAAACTAACCTCCAATAGAAACAAGTAGACTACAGAGTGACATAAGAACTAACTTTTTGGGTCTGCAAACTTAAAAGTGATGAACTGTTTTGCTACCTTGCGGTTTCATTCATCATGACAGTACATCACAGTTTAATTGACTGGACCTGTATGTGGTTTGATAGAGCCAGGAGTTTTTAGTGATGGTGAGGTATAAGTGAAGCATATCACATGAAGGCAGGCAGACTCTCACACCTATTTGCTTTCTGCCTCTCTCTTCTCTCTCTCCTTCCCCTCTCTCCCTCTCTCCTCTGCAGGTTTGGGCCTGAAAGACGTGCCAGACCTGCTGCCAAAGCATCGGCCTCCACCTCACCCTGCAGACATGGCTGAACACACACGCATGCATACCCACAAAAACAGGCACACACCGTGTAAAAAATCTCACAAATATCTCATACGGTTTTTAAGCAGACTTTACTTCCTCATATTTCCATACAGCCCCCATCCATATGTACCCATGACCTTTTCCTGTGCACACGCACACAAACGCAAACATTCTTGCCATCTCTGCATTGCGTCTATCTCTGCCTGCGATGATGGAGTCGTCACACACTCTCATGCCTTGTGTCTAGGACGTAGACATGACCGAGCAGCGTTCACACGGTCTTCCTCAACACAAACATAAACACACGCATGCGTTCAGTTTGTCAGTTGTCTCTCAGGCATGCCCTATTTTTAAAACTGTGAGCACACCTACACACATTCTCCCATGCTTGGGCACACCCACGGCAACCCATGTCATGCTGCGAGACTGTCCTCATCTCTAAAGAACACCCTGCACAGTTGTAAGGCAGGAAAAAATAGTCAGCTGAGGTAAATCTCGACACCTGACTCTCTTTTTAAAGTTGTTTGCACCGCCGCCCCCATACTTAATGGTACAGCACCTTCTGATTATTGCATGCTCTCAGCTAGTTTGATAATTGCATGGTACATACCTGTCCGGGGTGTAAGCCCATCATGGAACATGGGGCCCCTCTTTGAGATGTCTCACTGTAACTGAGAGAGGGAGTCTCCTATCTGTCATTCAGTGTCAGTCATTGTGAGTGATGGATGTGTCCCATGATTTTAAAAGTCAATTCTTAGAAAGGTGTCAAATGTTTAGCGTGTGCTTCAATCACACATTTATGCAATCATTGTTTATGCAAAGTTCAATCCCAAATAATCAGTTACCATGATCTCAGAAGCTTAAGAATATACTGAAAACGTTCAGAAGTTACGAGGGTTTTCAACAGTCATTTGTCATGTTCTTAGAGCTGAGGTTATTTTCATGACATCCTAATGAGTCATACACTGTGTATGTGTTTGGGTGATGGTGACGTCTGTGCTCGTAAAGTCTGTAGTCTTTAACCCCTAAAGCATTGCAAATATAACTTCAAGATTCTTTTGTAGCTATTTTGAGTTGTTTATTTTGCAATACTAGTTGCCTCTTAACTAAAAATCAGAGACATTGCTTATCTTTTTGCACCATAAGATTTAGGCTCCTTTTGCTCATCATACAGTTGCAAAACTCTAAAACATCCTTTCTCACTTTATATGTGTGTGTAGACACTGAATGTAATGTCTGTGCATGACAGCGATGGGTTTTTGGCTTTCATCTTACCGTTATGATCAAACTCTCTAATGGCCCTTGATGCTGAATGTTAGTATGTGGGGGAAAGGAGAATAATTTATCGGTATTATTCAGAAAGTGGAGGAACAAATACGAAGGATAAATGTAAATGAAACCTCACAGAGAGATCAAACTATTTTCTTTCTGAGTATTTACCAACTTGTTCCTGTGATAAGCAAACTGGAATGAGGAGTGGCCACAGAGGTTTGTCACACAACTCTGTCTGGGAACAAACCGAACGTACTAAGTGCATTATTGACTAACTCCATATTTGTGTACACACTACATTTAGAGGTAAACTACGGCAACATACCGATGCCAAAATGCTAGAAATGCAGCCTAATTTAAATAGTTTGTTTTTCAGCCATATTTATGTTGCAATGTTTTAATGGTTGCTTTGTAATTGACTATTTTTGTGCAATCTTGTTTGTTCTTTTTTAATTACAGTGTCCCTTGATAACCCAGCCCATATGAGCCTTAAGGAACATCACATCTCAATGTATGTATTGTTATCTGCACAAACAAAAAAACATAAAGAATATAATTATAATCTGGATTAACTCATTGTTTGCACACAATAAGAAATGTATTTCTGGTATTTATACGAAATAATTATGAAATTAAATTGACATTGTGGATTGTTTGTAGGGAAAAAGTAATATTCAACACCTAGAATTTTTTTTTTTAAAGATGTAGGTGAAATTATTGATTGTTCATTTGCTAATTAACTCAAAAAGAAGAAAAGTGATCTCCTGCTGGATTTTCTGATTGTTATTTAAAGTTTAAAAATAGCACCGAAATAACTCTTATGAGTTTTTATAGACTATTGAGGGGTTAGTATGTACAACAGACTTACAAACACCATTTTAAGCTGCTTTTTTCCCACAGTGCTGTGTCCTCCATCCCACCTTTTACAAATCTCCCAGTCGGCTTGAGGTGGCGTTGTGTTGGTTAGAGGGTGCTTGTTGTTGTTATTGATATAGCCACAGGCCTGTGGCTCTTCCTGGGTGACAGTAACAGGAGTTAAAACCTGTGAATCCTCAGGAGACCTCCTTCCTTCCCTCTAATTCCTCATTACCTCACGGTAGGTTGTCCCAGGAGAGATTTAGAGGGCCTGCAGGGCTGCTTCAGTGGAGGAGAGTGTTTTACTGAGTGTGTGTTAACCTGTGTGGTGAGTGTGTAGGACCGCAGGGAAGGATTGTGGGCCGTGGTTTTTAGGTCATGTGTACGACCACGGACCACAGGCAGGTAACACTTGGAGTTTCCATCCTTGGTTGTGTTTGTGTATAAGTGTGTGTGGTTTCACGCTCCAGGTTTAAAGATGCTTCACTCTGACTAACCTTTCCAACTACCACAACCTTAAAAAAAAAAACACAACGAGGAGGTTAAAACCTCACATTTGACTGCTCATCTCTTCTCAGTCAGCCCTGTCACAGCTCAGTATCAGTGTCACATCTTATCCACTCTGTTAATTCTGCCTAAATGTTTACAGACTAATGAAAGGACCCTGAGTTTGCTCATCCTTTCAGCCTACATCAGTGTAACCCAACACCCCATGCAAACTCATCTATCTGTTTATCTACCTGGCTGTCTGAGTCTGAACCTGTGTCTTTAAACAAACCTGTGAAATCAATGTTGGTTCCCAACACTGTTCAAACAAGAACTTCGTCTGAGCTGGAGCCTGCAGGCGAGCCTCATGTCATCTGTTTACTAGCTCCCACTAGTGGCAAAAAGCTGTAATTTAAAAACCAACCTTGGAGGTGATTAGATAATGTACAGCTTGTCTGAGTAATGTATTTAATATATAATAGAAAGCAGTGTCTTGTTTTATATCTATGAATTCAAGTTAGAGTAGTTCAGCATTTAAATAAACCTGATGCACCGTTTTAATTGCTACCAAGAAATGAATAAGTCAAGCCAAACAACACATTAATTTTTAATGTACAGGCCACTTATCTTGCATCATGATACAAGAATGTAGTTACAAGCTTGTGTGATGACTTTCTTTCCCCTTTCCTCACATGGCTATCTTCTTTGTGAATGCATGTTGTTTTGGTGTTGAAGTGAATCATTCAGCGGTTTCTGTGATCCTTTCTACGGCATTCCGTTTCCAGCGAGAGTCTTTACTGATAATTGAGTGATTACCTGTAAAAGATAGCACTCCCGTGGTTCTGTTCAGCTGTGATCTTCCCTGTGTGTCTACGGCGGATCAGGTTTTAGCTTGGGAAGAAGCTAAATGCAACAGTTTGGTGCTCTCTGTGTGTAAATGTCTGTGTGAGAGCTACAATGTATAGACGTAAAACCACTCTTTTGCTATCACTAAACTGTCCTCAGAGACTGTCAAATCACAGGAAAGTGTTTTAAACTAATTTACCAACTCTAACAGGATGATGGTTGGATTTGGAATTGCACAAAATCATACGCCAGTAATTTGACATTCCTTTGTGGGTTTCACAATCCCACGGTGAATAGAAAGTTGTAACAGGCACTTTGTGCGTACACTAGTGGCCTCACCCACAATGGCATTTGAAAGACAAACAGCAGTGCGTGCTGCTGGCCAGAGCTCTACGGCAGTGAAAGTGGCCGTTCTTTTTAAGTTACGGCAGGCAAAGTTCAGCATAATGTCCGTGTCATTACAGTGTAAAGAAACCTTTGTGAGGCAGCCCTGTCCCTTTCCCGATCTCCTTGGGCTATTCTCTTTCTCTTAAAGATTTTTGAACCTGCTCTTCCTCTTCTTTTTATTTCTCTCTTTGATTCTGTATTTCTGTATATTTTTTTCTGCTGTCTCTTCTCTGTCAATCTCTATGTCTGCCTTTTAGTATTGAAGGATTGATTCACAGTTTTTCAAGTCTGTGTGAACACATGCATGCTGTGTTTATAGTGGTCATTAAGAGACCCCTCCCTAACATGCTTTCAATGTAAGGGACGGGGGACAAAGTGTCTAAATGAAGCTATGAGTTTGTCAAATCAAATGAGTATCTCCCAAAGTCTTCTTAGAATTAAATTCCCTCTCTGTGTCTTCACTGACAGTTGTTCTTCTCTGAGATGTAGTGGAGGGTTAGTAAAGAATATTAAAAAACTAACATTGGAAGATTAATGTTTTATTTGGCTAACCCACACTGCTAAATTCTCTTATTAGCTTCAGATAAACTTGTCACTATACATGCACAGTAGGAAGGGTTGTTTTCATAGCCAATATCAATAGGAGGAATAATTACAGCAAGCAAAACCTGTTTCAATGTTTTATAGGCACCTGACTTACTTAACAGGACTTACTTGAAGACTTGTCAGCCTATCCTTTCACAAAAAATCTGCTCATCGTTCTTCCTCCTCATTACTGGCATGGGGAGCCAGCCCAGTGGGAAACACTCCCGTAGCTTTACCTTTCCTCTATCTTTTCTTTTTCTTTTTTTCCACAAACTACAAGCTTCAAACTGGGCCTCAAACCAGAAATGAGTGGTACAGGCAGGAATATTTGGTTACGGATGTATTTCCATTCGATTGTCCCAAAAGGGGACGAGAAGAAGTAAGCGATATGAGTTAAGGGGATCATATTAATGTAACATACACACAAACACACACACACAATAATCCCACAGGACTTCCTTCCCATTCCCATTAGAAACCACACCCAGGAGGACAGGTAACAGGAGAACACCTTTCACAGGGTCAGATTGGAAGAGGTGGGAAAAACAGGCAAGGTTTCTCTCTGATTAGTTTCACCTTTTCATATCTCTCACTTCTTTTCGTTTCATTTCTACTTCACCACTTTAAAACTATCTTTCACTCTTACGAGCCAAGTATCTGATCCATTTTAATACCGGTATTGGCTGTTAATTTGAAGTGCCTCATGCATGCCATATACCCAAACTGATCGGCCAGTCACTTTTTTTTTTTTTTTCTCCCCCAGCGTTTGCCTGAGAGTTGGCGCTCTCAAAGGGGACAGTAATATCCACTGATGTAATGTGTGAGATAGGGATCTTTTGTGGGGTGTGTTATAAATTGTCACCGTAATGCGAATGCACAGGGAGCTGGATGGGGGGGGGAGGGAGGGACTGAGGGGGGGGGGGGGGGGATCAAGCAGTGTCACTGGAATCCACAGTGTTGTGAGAGCCCCATACCTTTCAGCTTCATTAAACCAATTTCACGCCGAGGTGAGCTAAGAGAGGAAGCTCCGAATCTCAGCAGCGGCAACAATGGTGCATTGAAGGGATGAGGCGAAAGTAAATTAGGTACCACTTCACAGACGGCAAATTAAAATCTGAAAGTTGGATAGGAAAAGTTGAGGGTAGATGATTATGTCTTTATTGTGCCCTCCCTCCTCAATCTAGAAAACCCTCCCTTCCTTTTAGCAACCACCTTTGCCCCCCCTCACCACAACCCCACAACCCAATCCTCTAAGAAAAAATAATGATCTATTTCTTGTCTGGTAATTGGTTTCTAAGATGCTTCCACTCAAAGACCTGATCTCAAATACCAAGCTGCTTATGGCCCTCCTTTCAGCCACTTAATTTGCTTGAGCTTATCAGTAAGATTTCATATCCAGGAAAATCATATAAATTAAACATTAATGTGGGGCTTATTTCTGTGCAATCATTGACCTCCCACGACCATTGAGCTGCTTTATCGGGTTTGGGACTCAGTGTTTGTCACTCAAACTGATGTGACGGTTTCAACAAACCCCATTAGACATAGACTGAAGCACCACACTTGAGAAGTACTAAGTAAAATATCTTTGGATATACATTGTTATACAAGCCCTTAAAAGCACAGGTAATGCTTGTGTTTACTCTATCAATTTAAAATGAACTTTTATTGTGTAGAATAAGTGACATAGCACTACAATAATGGGCGACTTGACGGATGTGTTGTGATCATAAACTGGTCGTATCACACAGATGCTGAAAACGTACATTTTAAAAAGACAGAAAAGGCATGCAAATAGTTTATTATTATTTTAAGCGGTGGCAGAAATACGCTGATATGTTGATCACTTACTTAAGTAAAAGTAGAACTATCACAACATAAAAAACGATTTGTTAGAAGAACAAGTCCTGAAATCCGAATTTACGTCAAGAAAAATCTAACAAATGTTATCCTATCACCAAAATATACTTAATCAAAAGCCCAGGTACTTATAGTAGAAAATTACTCCTGTTATTCTTTTACATTTAACTCTATACTGTAGGATAGTACTGTCTCAAGCAGTATTTCAGTGTTGTAGCTAATTTTACTTTATATGCTGCTGGGTAGTTTAATTAAAAACATTTTATTGGATGATTGTATGTTTAGTAATCTGCAAAGTAACTTATCACTACATCTGTTTAGTGGAAAAGTAAAACCTGAAATGTAGTGGAGTAGACATACAAGTAGCATAAAAGCTCAGGGCTTGAGTACATTTTATTAGCTCCTTTCCACTGTCTATTATTATTATCATCATTATTATATTTTGGTTACTTTAAGATTCTGATGTGAATGAACTATTGGACCAGATTCAGTAGTTTTTGCATGTTTTCCCCAGAACAGTGATGAGGGATAAAAAAAAAGAGGAAGGAGCAATGAAACCCATGGTAGGGTGTAAGTACTTTCACATATCGGTATGCATGTGCGTTATGTATTTTCTTTTTGTTAATGTAAATGCTCATATGGATGTGCGCTTTAAGCGTGTGCATCACTTGTGGTGGGTGCTGAACCGGGCTCCATAACTGGCTGGTGGGGGTCACTCTGGGAGCCACGGGGGCCCCACACAATACCCTGGCAGCAGTGTGGCTTTTACTAGGCCCCGCGCCGCTGGCTTTACGAGAGCCAGACAGACGGATCCCCTTCACGCCATAAAGCCAACAACAAGGGAACAAAGAGGGCAGGTGCTGAGGGCTGCCATTGAGAGCTCACCTGCACCCAGCGGGGGAACAGACTGAGTCCAGCCAAGCCAAGAGGCCCTCCACATTCACATCCCCACTCAGCCACAGAGAAACCATTTCTCTTTTTGCAGACAGAAGCAGATCCTCGGTTGATGATGACACACATGTACTGTATACACTGCAGTAAATGATTTTGTTGAATGAACGTTGGCTGCTGCAAGACCCAAAACAGGCTTCAACAGGTCGCTGCTAAACTCTGTAATTATCAGCATTTGACAGGTAGTGAGAGTGAGGGCTTTGGGAGAAAGCCAATTAGGAGTGCTTTCCAGATCTTTTTTTTTAAAAAGAGGTAGTTTCAGAGGAGGTTATGAGATATCAGGTGTTTGTGTGTAGTAGGGGGTGTTAGTGGGGGTTCACATGGTAAGAAAATTGAACTAGAATGGTAAAGGTTAAGGGACAGGATTAGAGGGGACATGTAGGGAATCAAGCAAACGGAGACCCCAAAGGAGAGGCAGATGGTAAAGCTTAGCAACAAACCACAGCCACAGGTAGGCATGGCGGCAGGCAGGCAGGCAGGCAGGCAGGCAGGCAGGCTGTCAGCGGGGGCAGACTATGAGCTGCTGCCCCGGCTGAAGTGACAGATGTGTGGTGAATCTTTAACTCTGCTAGTTCCCCACTGTCACCGCATCTGTCCCTGCACTGCTCAACGCTGCCTCAGCCCCCTCCTGTGTGAAAGAGGCGACTTAAAAAAAAAAAGGAGAGCTATCACCGGCCTTATTGATTAGTCCAGGCTGTCCTGGCTGGCTTCGTTTAATGACCTCTGGGAGTCATTATTGAAAAGTCATTGTCTTTGTGATTAGTTTTTCACTTTCTCTTACCATATGGGAATCCTCCTTTTGCAACCTCAAGGGGTGGAAAATTCGTGCTTCAGTGGCTCCAAAGTGCACTTGTTGGCTGACTGAAAATAAATCTGAAGATGTTTGATTTTTGTTTACATATCTAATCCGCTTTTTAAAAAATGAGGTCATGCTGGGCGACATGTTCAACGACAATAACATAAATAAGAGGCCAGCGTATGCTCTCAACTGAAACAGCAACCCCTCTCATTGTCTCGTTTTAAATCCTACTATAGAAAAACATATCACTGACAGTATGAATGATACATCCCACTTTATTCTCATTTATACATTTGGTCTAATCTCCTCAGACGGCCCAAATGGCAGGGACAGTGCCCCTCTCTCTTTCCCCACTCAGCCATGGCACTGGCAAGAGATGGTTTATTTTAATTGAAAATTAGCAAAACAAAACAAGGGCAAGAGGATCCCTGAATGGGGCCCCTTTCTCCGGGAGCTCCTGTGCCGTTGAATAATGCATATGGGAGAAAGTAAACAGCAGCCGCGGGCCTTGCTGGGGGAACAATGGGCCGCACACAGCCCAACCGGGGCGCCTGATTTTATTACTGGCCTGTCAATCCCCCCAGCCTGGGAACTGTGGGACCTAGGCCAGGCAGCAGCTGCTGACCGGTCCACACTGACCCAACACACCCAACAACCTGCAGGATGAAACTCTCACACCGCTGCATACCTCCACTGACTGCACTGTCCACTCCTAATCGCTCCATTCACACACTCAACATGGGTGCAGATGGAAGAGGAAGAGAGCTGAATCCATTTCCTTTTTCACTGGATAATCCATTCAGTCTTCTTCTTCAGAACTAATCTGAACTTTATTTTGAAGGATAGAATGTGATGTTAACCTTTATATAAGCATTAGATTAAAGAAATTGTGAAAAAATAGTGCTGTGAAATTGTATTTGCACTTCAGTGAGTAACTCATTTAAAGTAGACTTTCCTGTAAAGATATACTTTTCTTTAATTCGCTGGGTTTCGGATCAACTCTATCCCATCTCGGAGGCAGTGGTCTGAGGTCACCGTGGCCACTTGTAAACTTTCCCCTTCCACTAGAACATTCTTTGTGTGTTCGTTCTCTCTCCGGGCATTGAGATTCTGGTCTCGCTTCTGGCTTCAGCCAAGTCCCGGTTGCCATGCCGACTGGCAACTGGTCTCCCAGGATGAGTAATGATGTGATGTGGCTGTGCTCTAAAGTCCCAACAAAGACCTTATTACCGCTGCAGCACCTCATAACGCACCATTGTTGTCAAGTGCTCCTGATATTAACCTGCCTGCACTGGGGCTTCCTCCCTTCACAGTGGAGATGTGTGTGTGTGTGTGTGTGTGTGTGGTGTGTGTGTGTGTGTGTGTGTGTGTGTGTGTGTGTGTGTGTGTGTGTGTGTGTGTGTGTGTGTGTGTGTGTGTGTGTGTGTGTGTGTGTGTGTGTGTGTGTGTGTGTGTGTGTGTGTGTGCAATCGTATAAGTATTTTGGGGCTACTGCTGATGAAAGCTGGTCTAAAAGAGCCAACCCTCAGAAGTATGCTCAGAATTTAGTTTGTCATTTTTACACAAGTTTACAATTTACTTTTTCTATAGTGAGAGTCATCATTTTAATTTTGCCAGTTGTTTGATTGGATTATTTTAATTTGACTCGTTTGGAGGCTTCAACAGTCACATTTGCTTACACTTTTGCTCATTTCATCATAAAGACTCCCCTTTGGTTTTTATATAATGAGTTTTTAAACTTGGTTTAACTTGAAGTCAGTATGAATCTCCCATATTTCAAGTCTTCCAAAAAGGACCTCCTCACCTCGGCAAACAGCATCCCCGGGTCCCGTGAACCGTACGCAGTGGCCAGGCCCCAGCCAAGTGTTAACTGCCATAAAGGAGAGAGGTGTGTATATGTGTGTGTGTGTGTGTGTGTGTGTGTGTGTGTGTGTGTGTGTGTGTGTGTGTGTGTGTGTGTGTGTGTGTGTGTGTGTGTGTGTGTGTGTGTGTGTGTGTGTGTGTGTGTGAGAGAGGTGTGGACTATATAGGCAGGGTGATGCCACAGGATGTTTGAGTGTTTGACTTGGTTTAACAACATCCTCTGACAGAGACACCACAGGCTGCAGATGAGGTGAGAGATAAGAAACAACTGTGATCCAGGCCTTCACCCCGACCATTGTCCTGCTTATCTGTAATGTAGCGCTATCTGCTAATAATGGGGAGGAGATAGAGGGAGGGGTTGTCATTGATAAGGAACAAAAACATCACTTTTTGTTAATTAAAGTGTTGGTTGGGGACACTTCTTTATTAGAATGGACCATAACCTCCCAATAATGTGTAATAGAGTGTGTAAACTTAGTTAAAAATACTAATTCAGTTTGTAAATATATGTTATGTTATGACTTTACATATTAAATGAGTTTACCTAGAAACAGGAATATTTTCCGCAACAGGCCTCTGCACACATGAACACTCATAGAAGAGGCACCCAAAACGTGATCTATTCATTACACATCACATTCACATGTTATTTTTATGTTCAGGTGTCTTAATAGGCCGGTTTTTAGAATGGAGCCTCCTTTGTTTTAGCCTGATGAGGCGTACACTCAGATGCGTCACACAGGATGTCTCGTCCTCTCCAGTTTCCCTCGTCCCGGACGAGAAGGGGGTTCGCCAAGGAGGTTATCAGCACAAAATCACCTCTCCAGCTCCAGACTCCGTCCCAGGGGGGGAAGGGGACAGGAGGGGCTTCTGGCCATGCGTACATCACTGTCGCCGTGGGAAACGGCATCCATCAAATAAAGTCAAGCATTTACCTGTGTGGCTCAGGTGACAGTGGGAGAGGGGGCAGGGGGGTTTGGGAGAGGGGGAGATGTAGGTGGCCCAGGGGTGAGAGAGTAACCCTGACCCTGTGGAGGTAGAGGTGAGAGGGGGGTTGCTGGAGTGGGAGGGGGGTGGCCATGAAGGCCCGGCGCCCAGTGGCCTCTGTCCTGGAGCCAGACAGGGGATTGTGGGAATTCTGCCTCCTTCTAACAGGGTCAGCTGTCCCTTGGGAGACAGTCCCCTTTCCGGGAGTATCAGCAGCGCCTCTCCCACCCTCCTCCCTCCTCCTCATCTTCCCAGCAATACCACAGCAGGACTGGTAAAACAAGTTCAAACACACACCGCTAAGACTTCCTCTCTCTGAGGGGATGTATTCTGCACATTTTACTTGCTGCATTTCTATTTGTTTGTGTATAAGAAAGAGAAAGTTGTATAAGAAAACCTGCAGCTACACAATATTTCAGTGACGAGATAAGATAAAATAAGATAATCCTTTATTAGTCCCGCAGCGGGGACATTTGCAGGATTACAGCAGCAGAGTGGATGGTGCAAACAAGTGATATAAGTAAAAAAACAAGATCAAAACAGGTATAATAAATAAGTAATCACATACACCACGACTATAGCTGTAAAATGCATGTGTGCATATTTTCTTGTGTGAATCCACATCAGTGCCTGAGTTCATGAGCATGTATATATGTCATCTGTAAAATGAGCAGGGTGTGTCATTTGCTCCACTATGATCACTGGCTATGTCATATTTCATAGAAAAACTCTTATTTCAAAATTCTTAAGGAAGTAATTAAAAATAAATCACCACCCCCACATTTATTAGAAACTCTGTTATAGATACTGTAGAAGAATTAATTACACTCCGAAGTCATTAAAAGTAGTCTATGTCTCCCTTTTAATTACAATCATTCTTTAATGTGATCACTTTGAAAATTCATCATATTTCTCATACTCTAATGAAGCCAACTTCCAACGCAAATACCGCACGATTCTCGTGACATATGACATATTATTTATATTCAGTTTCCACCTGAATGAATCACTCCTGTGACAATGCAAAACAGAGCTGAAGACACCTCGGTTGATAAGAGGGATATTTGGTTACACCTGGTGATATGTAGATAAGATTAAATTTGAGACAGAGGGATGAGGGGACGGAGGAGGAGGAGGGGGTGGATGCAGGTTTCCTCACTGGTGCATGAAGAACAACATCTAAGGTGGTTTGGGACAGGGGGCTAAAGGGTTGTCAGAAGACCAGGTCTGAGCGCGGACTCGGGGCTGCGTGTAGAGGTGAGGCTCAGAGCTGGGTGTTAAAGGCCGGTGGTGGAGCTAATCCTTAGATTTAGACAGATAGGCTCCAGGACGGGGACAGGGTCTGCTGAGAGCGTGGCAGAGTGGACGGCCGAGGGGTCGAAGGGTCGTGTTTACCTGCGGCAGGTATTTCCTCTTGGGAACTGATAAGACCCAGGGAGGGGAAGTGCTCTGTTCCAGGTGAGTGCAGAGGGGCCCCCAAAGTGACACCATACACAATCCTCACCTGAGCCCCCTCCCCTTCAGGCTCCACCCCTACACACACACAAACAGGCCACCTATATGCATCATGCTCTGACCTGTTTTTTTTTTACATGGTTGCTACAGAATACATGTCGTTTATTTGAAGTATTGTGCTCTGATATTTTTGTTTTCCCGCACATCGATGGCTGCATTTACTTCTGACATTTTTGGTTTTGTCCCTCTTAGAAACTGTGTTTTAAAACTGACTTGGTTGTTGCTTTATCTTGCTGCTCTCACCTGTTTTAGTGGATATTTTTTTCATGTTGCTACTCCAACTTGAAACTTGAGTATTTGTTTGTTTCCTGCAAATAAGCAAAAAAAATTTCTTTTTAGGTTTGTCCACTGAATATAATGAGCTGCGGTAGCTGGGCGGGACTTCTTTCAGGTGTGTCATTGGAGCAGGCAGCTGTGATATGGCTGAGGTGTCACCTTGTTTGTTTTCCTTCTCTCTTCCTCTTCCTCTTCCTCACCTGGCTCGGCTCTGAATCCCTAACCCCCGGGTGCTGAGAGGAGTCAGTGAGCTAGAACATGTTAACAAGCACAGCCTGGACCACTGTATTGAAAGACACACACGCGCTCGCTGCACAGGGCAGGTGGGGAGAGCTAAGGGAGTGGTTTAGATCAAATGTATTTTTTTTAATATCACATTTTGAGTTCATGCAAATATCGTCACATCATTTTGAGACAAAAACCAACAAGTTTCTAATCTGTTCATGGTTGGTTTGAAAGTATACAAGTCCAAAAGTAATCTTGATTTTGTGTTTCCTGCACTTGTTTTGAGCTGTTTTAAAATAAAGTTGTGCATTGCAGCCATACAGGACAACAGCGTTAACAAGTATGGAGCCAAGTAGGCAAATAATGCTGTAAATAATGTTTTATAAATGTTTTGTGGAATTATCAAGTAACCCAAAGACGGTTATATCATAACACCTGCGCCTGTGTGTCGTGAATGTGTACTCATTGTGTTATACGACATCTTTGGTGTGTACCAAGAGTTAGCGTAGCTGTTATCAGCGGAGGAGGCGAGAGTGGTGTGTGAGGTAGGTGTGTAGTGGTACACTCCTCCTCTGTTCTCCTCATCTCCACCTCCTCATGCCCTCTCCTCTCCTCCTCCATCTCTGCAGAAAGCCTCATTAGTGCCGAGGAGCTGCTGAGGTAGCACACGGCTGCCATTGTGGCCAATCCAAACATCAGGTCCTCTCCATCCGAGCCCCCCACTTCAGAACCCCCAACCAAATCCCATTTTCAGGCTCCGCAGCTGCCCTGCTCTGCCAGAGCACTTAGCCGTGTCATTCTATCCGGCTCTCCAGGCCTCAGAGGAAACAGGCCTGTTTTGTGCTTGGCAGTCTCTGATATGACTCCAGAAATGGAAATGAAGCCATGGATCTTCATTAGGAGAGGCAGGTGTCCAAAGAGACCCAGTCCAGGTGAAGGAGCTGGGAGGGGGTTGCTAGGCGAGCCAAGGCGAAGCTCGGTGAGGGGGGGAATTGGATTGGTTGGGGGTTTTCGATCCTTAAAACCCAATGATGGTTACCGCTCTATACACTTTAACACACACTCACGTATACACTTCTTCTTCGCCATCGCCCTCCCCGCCCCTACGCCGCTCCTCCACCCCGGCACTTAATTGCCCATGTAATGAGCTGCAGTGAATGGGATTACTTGTGTGGAGGCACTTGAAGACCCTGTGCATTCGGGGGCACCTCCTGCAGACCCTCATCTCCAGGGAATACATTTAGCATGATGTTTTCTATGAAGCGCAGGGGGCAAAAACCTCAGCTCTTCTCGCTGCATCTGGCCTAGTTGCATTAGGCCCTCCACAGCCTCCCGCCTCCTCCCCCACCCTCTCACCCCCCGGGGGCCTTTTGTTTCCTTAATTATTCATTACAGAGAGGTGGCCTTCCCTTTGAAACCTGTGGAGGTGGATGAGGCTTGGCGCTGACCCACGATGCACCAGAGCATCCTGGAGCCTGAGACGTGTCTTTGTGACAGGACACCTGTTATTTCTCCGTCCTCCATCAACTTGGCCCCCTCGCCTCTAACTACAAATTAACAAATCAGAGGGGAAAATTATACCCACACATCTTTGTGTATGTTAATGTTATACATATGACATCAATACGATGTCCATCTGTCCTTTCTGTTTATTTGACATTTGCTAAGATGTTTCACAATGTCTGCACTAAAGGGAACCATGTTCATTTTAATGTTTACTTTTTTAATGATGTGCAAAATGTAAACTAAAGACACACTCAGAGGCCTCTACTTTGGATACTATGCAAATGTTATTTTGTGAGTTCCATAAAGTAAAACAAACTGTACCAGCTAATTTGTGAGTGAAATGTGGAGGAGCTCTCTCCACGGTGCCCAGGGCCGCTTCTCTTCTCACGCTGTTTTTGGTAAAATATTAGCCCCCGCAGCCCTGTGCAGGGCGGCTGACAAATAGAGGGCTGTTGTCCCCCTTCTCTCACAGGGCTGAGGGTTAATGATCCCAGTTTCGGGGGGTTAAAGCCTGCCAGTAGGCCTTTCTCCTTCACACCAACAGATGTTGCTAGGACTTTAATGTGGTTATCAAATCGGAGTGCCCTCTGAGCCCCGGGAGCCCTTTGTGCTTCGGTGCATTCCAGGACCTCGCCGTGGTGACCAGGCATCCCGGGGGCCAAGTTGGGCTCCTGCTGAGTCTTCCAGCAGCCCCTCAGAGCTGACAGCTAGGGCTGCCCCTCTCCCCACACCACCTCCACCCTCCGCCCAGGCCCTCTGTGTTTCTGCCCCCTGATCCTGTCCCCTCAGTGTCATAAAGTCATCCTCCCGTCTCCCCTCCATCCCACAGTGGCCCTCTCAGTCACACTGCTTTCACAAATAGGCCCACTCACTCACTCACTCTTACTAGCCCACTCACATTTTTGGTCACACACATTAAGTCCACTAACACACACATATACTCCAACAACCGCAAACACACATATAAATTCCTATTGCAATGACTAAACAATTTTATTTTATTTGCAGGTGAAAATTGTCCTATGTGTGGATAAATTGTGGACGGATATAAACTATTACATGTAGTAATTATTCTAGTTTAAAATATGTTAAACCGTGCTGACCTGCAGGTGGTTCAGTCTTTACAAACTCATTCTGTGCAGCCAAACATTGTTCAAAACCACATAATATTATTCTAAATTCATAGTTGAGTTCTTTAAAAGATACCAAATATGTTAGGCGGAAATGTGTGAACAATAACGCAGAAAACATCTAGAATATTTCTATCATGGAGTCTAGGGTTGGAATATTTCACAATGTGTAAACAACACAAAGCTTTACTGAAGAGCTGGAAGCTGATACAGAATATATGTGATACTACCATATGGTGTGGAATCATTTGTTTACAACCCTTAAGCTACTTCGAAGGACAAAAAGGGAAAAAGTATGTTAAGGATTCAAAAGAGAAGAAAGGAGCAAGAGGGCTTTAAATCTTAAAGCTTTTGTGGGCTATATGTCTTTCTCTGGTAACTTAAAGAGGTGCCAAATTACACTTGTCTGAACAGAATATTTAGAGCAAGAGGGAATTTACACTTGAGCCTAAGGATTTCAGTTTGTTTTTGCATAATGATACAAACATTTATACAATGTTCTAAAGAAGAGCCTTACACACCGTGGTAAACATAATGCGGCAGCTCATTTGAAATTGTAAACAGGTTTAGTGTTCAGTAGGTGTCACAAATACCTCCCAGATGAATAGGTCATGGTCTTGGAGGCGATAGTGGAGCCCCAGGGTCAACCTGGGCTTTCTCTGCTCCTCTCTGCACATACAGTATCAATGCCAGCAGCTGTGGGATTGTTTGTACACAGATGCAGGGCTGCTTGATGATAATTGCCTCGCAGCTGCACTCCGAGGATGGAACTGGGTGGGTTTTTTTTCCTCCCTCGGTGTCTCATATTGTGTGTGAAGCGTTAAGAGCAGGAATGTGGGAAACAGTTGTAATTAAAGTATTCTGTAACTCAATTAAGGACTCTTCCCCTCCCCCATGGTCCCCGTGAGCCTTAACCGCTATCCTACACCTATCTCCTGCTAGTCCGTCAATACGAGAGCCTGTGGACTCTGTAGCCTCTGTCGCCCGACCTTTAGTGTTTAACTAATGTCAGGACTGGTTGCATTGAGAAAAGAGGAATTTCTTACGTGACAATTTGCAGGTAGGAGGGTATATGAGGTGGAGAAAAAGACAGCGAAGTGGAATAAATGGGGAATTGCTGTTCCACAGAGGGCTGCTAACGTGGTTACCACTCAGAGGTGCGACACTCATTACAGCCATGAGTCATTTTTCATTGACTGTTATCAGCCCACTGTGCGCAGAAGATGGATGGATGACAATTACGCTGATGAAAACCTCACAAGCTCTTATTGGCGAGAATAGGAGCACTCAACAAAATCATTATGCCGTTATTTTTAAGTTACGTTTTCCAAAATAGCAACAATTGTATAAGTCGTTTGTGTAAAGAAAACAAATTTCAAAAAATACCTTTTGGCTTTTAGTGATTACTAAATATGTTGAAAAGTGGTTCAGTAAGTAAGCAATAAAAATCACGTCGTTTGTTCTAATTCCCCCAAAACTGCTGCAGGCTGGTACTTTGAACAATGACAGGCAACAATCAAGGTGCTCAATTAACTGTATAACGATTAGGACATCAATTACCAAATTGATTGATGAGGCTAAATGATCCGATTCATTTTCTCCAACCAGCGTAAAAATTGGGGGCAGCAATATGAGAAATTTTGTTGATTAATGGTTTGGGTGTGGAAGCCCTATGCCATGATAATATGTGTAATTTAAAATGATAGAAAATTGCTGTAAACACTTAAAAAAATATTTGGAACGGAATATACAACAGGATTCGATGTGATGAATTATAAATATATATGAGAGAAAATACAAACACCCTTGTGGTTAAAAAGTTTAAAGAATAGCTCAAATTTAGTTTAAAACAACTATTAATATTAATTGAATTGCTCTTCTTTAGCTTTTTTCTCAATGAATGCTTTGATTGTATAAGAGCAGTTAATGTATCAGATGAATGTATTTCTTTTCTCTTTTACCATTGATGCTGCTGATGTTCCTCTGCCCCTCTAACAAAAGCCAAAACAATGTTTGAAGAGCGCCTTGAGACCAGCTTGGACTAAGGCTTTAGTTTTTATTCTGTTCATGTTGTCAATGTGTAGAGGGATAATTGAAGCGATCCTTGACTATGGGATCTATTTATATAGAGCATAATTCCCTCTGTATTCAGGCATTATCATGGTGTCAGAACAAGCACAATGGCACAATAAGGTCAATATAATGAAACTCCAAAACAATATGGTGTCGTTCTTATAATATAAAGAGAGCCACTCCCGGTTTGTTTGGTCTTGAACTTGTTGCAAAATGACCATAATCACAATATGATAAATATATTGTTAAATAATTTACAATTAATTTTGTGTCAACATATAAGCAATAATTATACCATCATACCATAAACACATAATGTCTAAAAAGTATTTTGAATTTCAGTTTAGATATAGGAAATGCAATTTTGTGATTAGCTGTATTTCTTGAGGGTATCTTTAAAGCTTTTTTATTTGTTGCCATTTAAACTTTTTTTATATATATCTTTTGAAACTAATATTTTAAAGCACCTGTTATGGCCCACAAATATAGAGCTTCCTTAAATGATTATTATTACATATTATGATTAATATTAGTTGCAGTTGTATTCTTGTAATTCAAATTTTAATTAGCATTTTATTGCTAGTACTAAACAGAACCTATTTTATTTGTACCACTATGACATAATTTCTTTATCTTGTGTTTACCATTAATCTCACCAGCATCTGGAGCCAAAATTACATCAGTTATCTGCTTTTTCCCATTAGCAATTTGACAAATACCCCCTTTATAACCGCCCCATATCATTCTGCTTGACTTTCCCCCTGGGCCTGAATTCAGTTATTGATTGTCCGTTCAGTTTCACTTGGAAAAGGTTGATAAAAGGAGGTTTTCACTTTCTCAATTCGATGTGACAGCTCCCTAACAAGAATAATGGAAGGCGCCCATTCACAGGCAAATCAAGCTAATCCAGCGTGCCCCTCCAGTCTCAATGGAGAAGTCACAGTCCTTCCCGGCCCATTCCATCACAAGCCTCTCTCTTCAGAAGCCTTCAAAGTTAGCCCAACTCCTCCAAAAGACAACATTGCTCTTTGTACGGCCCTCTCACTCACCATCAAATGGATAAATAGGTCGATAAATGTATACAAAGTCAGACGGGAAACAAAACTGAAGCATATAATCGGTTTGTTTTATGAGTAATCTGATTTCACTGATTCCCACTCCTCATTCTACTTGTAGTCAACAGCTGATGAATTGATAATATCAGACCTGTTGGTGTGAAAACACACCGGTCTAAATCAACAAAGTGGATTTTATTCACACATAAATCTTATTAATCTTCAAAATTAGAAAACAATAGCGAAAGTTTCTCCCCCCTCCTGTTGTTCACTGGAATGAGCTGCGGTTTCTCCTCTAATCTCTTTTTTTTTGAGCAGAAACCAGGTTACAAAGCAAAAGTGCTTATGTGTCTGTGTGAGTCACACTACATGAATAAGCGTGCAGGCTTGGCTGTGCGTATGTCTTGTGTAAATACATGAAAGCATACGTGCGTAAGTGTGTGTGGTAGGTGGAAAAGATTCCATATCCAATACAAACAATCTAAACTATTTTGTACGTTTATAACTGTGTAGTTGCTGACAGACGCACTGTACATTTTACATGACTCCATCAGGTGCAGTAGGGACGCTGAAAGAGGCTGGAAAGCTGCAGAACAGAATAATCAAAAGTATCCTCTATATGGCATCAACAGCAGGCTCATCAATAAGATCCGCTATAATAGCCAAAGTACCGAACAAAAGGTAAAATAACATAAATAAACTCAGTGTAATTGTTTGTTGCAGTGCTTATATTTACACGTTTGAAGAATGCTTCAACTCGTGTTCTGTTTGTTCGGCTGAATGTCTCATTCACATTTGACTTAACAAGACTGAACAATGACTTTGTAAGACTTTAGGCAATTAAAGTGCCACAGGTTCACTCCCATTCTGCTTTTAGAAAAGAGAAAAGGGAGATTAACATGATTTTGCTTTATCCACCTCATATAAGCCTCAAAACCATAAAACACAACCCAAAGGCATCCCCGTCCTGCTCTGAATGTGCACTTGTTACTGCTCTCAATTCGGCATTCAGCCCCCTCTAAAGAGACAAGGCCCAATCACAATATTGTCAAGGCTCTGTTGGTTTTCTGGTTCAAATCCTTGTTCACGCTGTTTGCTGAGTACTCATCTGCTGTGACAGCCTTCAGACAAACAGTGAGTCCTGAAAGAGGTCTCCCACAACCAGATCTTTCCTGCTGGGCAGCGGCTGAAACGTTCCTTTCTCTCTCCATCAAGTGGAACCCGGGCTATTGAGTTGGCCCCTGGGATCCCTCCATTGAGGTGGGCTATGGGCCAGTGCTTCGCCCCTCCTTGCCCTGGGCCACCCTCATTCTCCCAGCACACCTGTACCCCTAAACCCCATCGTGGGAACCTCGTCGCTGCCTCTGCCACCTGAGTTGCTCACTGTGCCAGCTGGGCACATCTGACAACACCACCGGGAGTCAAAGCACACAGAGACCAAAGACAGTCACAGCGTGCCAGCTCGATTGAGCTCTTAGAACTTTTTTTTGCTGGGAAGCTGTCTTGTTTATTGAAGTCAGAGAGATTAAGTAATCTCCGCAGAAGTTATGAATCAAACTTGTGTGTCAGTTTGTGATGTATAGCAACCATTTAAGATTTGCATATCTGAAAAATGCACTCACAAAAAACACATTTCCAGCCTCGGATCGCGGTTCTCCCTGCTTACTCACAACCTCCCTCATGCACCCCTACCCTCTAAATCTCCATGGCACACTGCAAAAAAATGGCATCAATTAATCAACATTCATGAACCGTTTACTTGAGCTCCCCTTTGTGTGCCGCAGGGCCTAATCCAGACAGAGACCAGGCTGTTCTGCAGCAGTGCAGACTGCGTCACTCCACCCTTTGTGGGAGAAACCCATCAACTGGTGTTTCAGGGAAATGTCTCCCCCCACTGAGAGCTTAACCTTCCCCCTCTCTCACCCTCTTCCTCTTGTGCCCTCTTGGTACTCAGGGCAGGAAGCTCTATCTCTTAGAGGAGGCCATCCATCCATCTTGCCTTTTCCAATCCAATTCACAGCCGCTCCACATGTATGAAGACATCTGTCCATATTTGATCAGATATTCCATTTTGCTGCAAATGATCCCACCCTCCATCCCCACCCATGAGGGAGGCAGCTATTTAAATGTGCTGATACTTTGCTGCATAATAACCTGCCAATTCTTTGCCTTGCAGAAGAAGCAAATTTAATTGGGCTGTGCATTTAGAGCTCTTCTACAATTACACAATTACAGCGGAGATGCATTTCTGCACGTTGCGATGTTTGCCCCAATTTACTGCACTTTTCATACAGTTTAACACTGGTTCCCTTTTCAGAGGATGCAAATTTGGCTCATTTGGCTTCAAATGAAGCATAATTGCTCATATTGAAATCTACACCTTTCCACAAGATGTTCCTGCCAGTTAGTTCTCATTAAACCTAAGGAGAACAAAAATTCCCAATTCTATTTCAGGGCACATGCCATCTGTATCATCTTGTGTTAAAAGCAAGGAAATTGGCGACAAAAATGGATGCTGAGTGCATGGATGGAAAAACTTGAAAATCAGTTTGTTCAAGGTAGTCGGTGCAGAATAACATTTCCCCCCCCCCTTTTCAAAATTTCTCACAAATAGCAATGAATTGGAAATTTAGTAGGAATATTTTAGTCAGTGAACTAAGGGACTAGGCTGATTGAAATTAATGCTATTTTCATTGTTTTCAAATACAGAATGTGTTTTCTGTATGCAACCGGAAAAAGCATTCAATTAAGTGCAACCTAATTAGTTCGAAGGGCATGTGCGGCTGGCCTCTCTACATTCAAAACACAGAATGGCGTGTCAACCCCGACATGTGATCACCATCAAAGTGTTTTCGACTCCTTCCTCCTCTTTTATGTTACTGTCTAGAAAGTTATAGAAATACGACTCTTTTACTAAAAGGCCCTCTGAGTCTGAAGTGGTGGCCTGAGCCCTCTCCAAACAATGCCTTACAAGATACTGTTTAAATTCATATCCGCTCCTCCTTTCTTACGGGGAGACAACACAACAAACCACTGACCCACTGATACACAATTAGAAGTGATGCGGCAGTTAAGGCTACAAGCAAGTCTGTTTAACCGTCTGTCTTTGACCCTCCACCATTGAATAAATATAATGCCCCCAATGAGAGTAAGACACTGAGGTGGAGTGAAAAGAGAGCTGGGGAAGATTTTAAGCCACACATAAGTAGTTAAAGACCTTTATAGAGTATAACACCATTATCCCTGCTGAATGAAAATAGGATTTAGTGTTTTTTCCACTTAATTTAAATCAAAAGAGTCCCCACCTTACATATTGCACTGGTAATGTAATGGAGAGAGACCCACAAAAAAGGCTTTGTGGCTCTGACACCTCCTATAGTGGGACTGTGTTGTCCTGTGAGCAAAAGGGAGAGAAAGGTTTTTCTTCCCTGCGTTGCTATCTGCTAACACATTCTAATTGATGCTGCTGCATTCCTCCACTGGATGCATTCAGTGAATAACGAGCCTTGGACTGAATACCCATGAATTGGTCCCCACCAAGCAAAGCAGTAAAGCCTTTGGCCCCCCATCTTTAGCCTCCCCGCACCGCCACCATCGCAACCACTACCAAGCACCACCTCCCCACCAAACCTTCCCCAAAGCTCTACTCTAGCTTCACCGCCCCATTAAAGCACGACCATTGTGCGACCATGCAGCCCACAAAAGCTGTCAATCTCTCCGTGGTCCTCCAAAGCTTGGACTCACACAGACTGGAGTGACAGACCTCCCCCTTCACCCCCCCTCCAACCCGCCCGTGTCCCCCTAAAAATCCTCTCCCTGAAAACTTCTCAGCTAACTATACCCCACCACCCTCTCTCTCTCTCTCTCTCTCTCTCTCTCCCTCCCTTGCTCTCTCTCTCCCTTGCTCGCTCTCTCCAGCCCCAGTGCACAAAGCATCAATCTGTCTTCAGCCCCAGCACCCTTGGCCCTTTGTCCCATCTGCAGGTGCCTCTGAAAGCACCCACGGTCGCCCCAGCCTCTGCGCACGCCACGCCTAGTCCAGGGACAGGAACTGCTGACAAAGGCCCAGTGTGGGAATGAGGGATGCGTGGAGGGAGGGAAGGGGGTGTCGGAGGGGGGCTCCTCTAAGACAGATGGCTGGGGAAGTCTCCCAACTCCTCCACAGGGGCTGTCAGTTTAAATTCAGAACTACGAATGCAACTCACGGGGGAAGAACCAGTAAAGGAATGCCCACTAAATTCACCAAATACTGTACTCCAAGGACCAGAACATAGAAACAAGCAGCACTCTCTGGGTATCAAATACAACCGTTAGAATTAAATCACTGAAAAATAAATGATTTAAATTAGAAATGTTAACAAACTGTTAAAATATAAAAAATGTTGTCCTCAAATAAATGTTAAGTGGGTCTGAAATATTTTAGTTTGTTTTAGATTTATCAGTACAAAGAAATACTCATTAACAAACATTGTTTTATTATTCTTATCACTCCTTAAGCCTTACTTTCACTTTCGAATTATATTTTGATTTTCATGCAATTGCCTTGCACTAATTTTATTGTTATTATCCGCACACAGCTTACTGTAATGAAATACATTAAGACATACAGTAAATATATTTGTGAAGTTTATTTATTAATTATTTTTAATAAGCATGAAAGGTTTTGTTATGTCTTATGAGGTGTCTTGCCTTGTTCTTGTATTCTGCATTTACTTAAGGATTTAAATACTAAAATCCTTACAAATGCAAAGTTTGAAAGACCGTGTTGTGCACATGTGCAATTTACGTTCATTTCAGTCTTGAACAGCACTTATATTATAATAGTTTAGTCCTCAAAAACTTTCATCAAAATTCCAAGATTTTTGATTGCAATGAACTTTATAACAGTCCCACTTTAAACTGTAATCAGCTCTGCAGCCCTGCTCTGGGTTTCTTTCTCAGTGCAACAAGTTGGTTACATCTCATTGATGTTACTGGGCTGCCACCATGTGGACATTTATTGAATTGCAGCAACCAGTTGAAAGGTCAATGTATGCTCCTTGGATATGGATGCAGTACTGAATGAAGTAAGTAGCAGAAAAATATCACTGCTGTCTGATAATATTTGCCCGTGTGTGAAAGCTCTTTCTTTCTTTTTTTCTACCATTCAAATGTGCTGATTTGGTGTCTTTTATTCGCATAAACAGCAGCTTAAGACTTAATATATTCATTGATGTCATTATAAAAATTATAGCTTCACATGTATGAAAGTCAGTCCCTTTTGCTGAGATAATTGGAGGGCTTTTATGAGCATTTATACACAGCACTGCCTCAGTTCGACAGTGACAAACCCTAATCCTAATATTTCCTTCAAGATTCAAGTTTACGAAATAATATCACCACTTTACCCCCCTGTCCCGATTATGCATCATGTCTGGTGTGATCCCACCACGAGATGATCTCTAGTTTTAGGTCTAGTACATTATATTGTATTGATGTCAGCCACTCTGAGAGGTGTGGAAATGGTAATGAGTCCACAGTATATATGGTGTATATACCTTAATGCTGTAGATTTTTACAAATGACATTACCCTGCATGGAATTCAGTCCTCTAAGCTAAACTGCAGCTCAATAAGTGTTTTAATTTCTGTAAAGGATCGGGGAGAAGAGAGCAATATTCACAAAATTCAACAAACAGTAAAATAAAATGAAGCATTTCTTCGTTTGGCCACATGGTGGGGATAGAATCTAATTTATGGCCTTGTACGTGTTCGTGACTGATATGACAGATATTTCCTCTTAAGGCAATCCTTTTTTCTTTCAATTTGAATTGGTTATAATAATATAACGTAGATATTATATTAAAAGGTTTATCCCTTACTCTGAAATAAATTATAGAGGAAAAATATGACCTATTGTATTTTAACAGCATTACCATATGTTATACAACACACAACTCTGCAGATTGCAAACTCAAATTTTGAGGAGTTTACACACACTTTATAGTGATTGATTTCCATGACAAGTAAAGTATCTACAGTATCATAGTACAACATGTAGAGTCTGTTTTGACAGTGCTGTGACCTCTAAAATTAATACAATTAATTTGAGGTTCCAGTCAAAATGTAAACATTTACAGGTACATAGCCAGAGTTGTAAAATACGTCAGTTGGCCCTGGTTTGATGATCTATATGTGTTCTCTCTGCACCATAGCTGGGAAATGCAGTGTTGATCAAGCTGGTAACTTCCTGATGTGATGTTATTATGAGGTGCATGACGTGGCACATACTGAAACCACAGTTTGTAAACGGGTTGGTCCCTCAAATGTTTTGACTTTGAGAGCTCTTAACTCTGACAGGATTTTATAGCTCTATGTATATCAGAAAAGCGACTTCATTTGGGTTTGACTGCTTTTAATACTTTCAAGGTCAATTGGTTTAATTTTATAACTCAAAAAAAGATGTGCTCTTGTGTTTTTTCCTATTACGGTTGACCAGTAATAGTTTACTTAATATCTATATTACGCCCTAAAACACTTCCTGTCTTACCCCACCTGTCCCGGTTTGCAAAGCTGATCATATTTCATAAACAGGAAGGTTGAAATTGAGGCAAAATGCAAACCGGTTGCCACATGCAAATAGCTTCCAGGGTCAGTCATGCTGTGGCACATACAAATACAAATCAGCCTCTGAGAACCACAAGAGTGTCATATTTCTGTTTGTGACCTACAGCAGGTAGTTTGAGCACCATTGTGATTGTATTTGACGCTAAAAGTTAGGGCATAATCCTTTTATGCAAGATTTAAGTGATTATAGAATTTAAGATGCAAAATAACACAAATCCTAATTCTCATGTAGTTTTTCCAGACTTTCACAGAAGAGCACTACTTTCCTAAAAGTGACCAATATGACTCGTTATCCCTATTAAGCATTTAAATCTTTGCATGCATTTCTATTCTTCGTCGTCCTCAGCATGGCCTTTGATGACTCATACCAAGAACCAATATAATAATAATAATAATAATAACTTTATTTATATAGCACCTTTTAAAAACAAGGTTTACAAAGTGCTTCGACAGACAAGCCAGCAAAACAGTGCAATAATAACCAAGACATTGGTAACCTCAGATCTAAGGCTGTTCCTCAAAGTTTCTGTTAATTCTGCTTTAATTTGCTTCAACTTGTGTCACAATAGCAGAAATGTTCACTACATCTGCACATTTGACCTGATGACACTGGTAGTCAAGACACTAGTACAAATGTTTTTTTTCTATAGAAGCAATATTCAAACTTTTAAGCCTCCCAAACCTCACATGGTATTCTTTAAAGCTAGAAACGAGAAGTAAGATCTTTGCAAACTTGCATCATTTACTTTCCTTAGACTTAAAAACATTACACATTTTACCACCTGCCTTACAGCCTTTACTCCAACTTCAACTCCAAAATGAGGAGGAGGGATTATTTCCAGAACAGAAAGATCATATGGCAGATTTTTTACCATGTTAACATTAATTTTAAGACACACATGGGTTGGCACAGAGCTGTCTTTGACCTTAGACTTCTGAGCCAGCGAGCAGTTAAAGGGTCCCTGTGCAGGTAAGTGTTGGCTCATCAAATGCCAACAAAACAAGAGCTGAAGGACATTTGATGTTAGAGCTCATAAATCAAGACAATCTTTGAAGTCCCAAAACTAATTTAGCCTACATCAAAGTACATTGATGTATTCATCTTTAGTAAATTGTTTACTGTTCATGTTTTTTCTTGTAACTTTGCTTCCAAAACTTCTCTATAAAGATACCAATGTTGCAGCTGTTTTTTGCTCTTACACAGTTTTTACCAGTTTTTAGAGCAACTCCTTCAAGACCTGCAATTAACATGCAGAGTATATAAACTTAACGAATGTGCATGGCTTTTCAAATAGCACCAGGTGCAACCGGTAAGTTCTGTGTTACAACATCATCTAAATATACCTGCTAATTTTATGGCAAGACAGCACAAGTATTTGGGAATAATCAGAGTTTTGTTATATGTCTATAGGCTACAGTGTAATACAAGTATGTTGTTTACCAATTGCATTGTTTTAATATGTTTTTCTACATATATTACTTATAAAAGATTAACTGTTGCATGCTTTTGCCGCATCTTAAGGTTTTGCTGATATAAAGATAAAGAGATAAAGAGGTTTTTATTGTCATTGTAGTGATACAACGAAATTCCGTTTGGTAGCCCTCAGCCAGCCAGCAGCAGCGAACAACAAACACAGTTACAACAATATACAAGATAAAAATACACAAAAGGAATGAAAACTTTACTATGTACAGCAGGTGAGTATTTAAAATGAAAAAGTTGTGCAAACAGTGCAGTGTATTTCTATAACATCCACCAGAAGCTTTCCATCCATCATTCTGTTATGAGGGATGTAACTCTATGACATTACAATCCTCTTTTGAGTCGTCTATCCGGGGAAGAGATGTATAAAAGGCTTTTTATTCATTGCTCAATGATCCCTGAAGTGCAATCAAAAAACCAGTTCTCTTCTGCAGAACATGAAGGGATAATAAAGCTTGTAGTTCAAATTCAGACCACATTACCCATAATCCACTGCGAGCAAAAGTCGCCGCACCTTCGCCGGGTGGAGCTTGTGAACGTGGGAGCGTTTGTGGCTCTGCTGCCCGAGTGAACACTGCTTGACAGGGGGAGGTGAGGCGACCCGTGCACGGGGGGGATTTGAAGGGAGAAGTTAGTTTTTTTTTTTCCACTCGTGTGTGTCTCCGGCAGTTTGTGGGTCTACGGGGGAGGCGTGATCGAGCACCGCAAATGATCCGTACCAGGCTAAGCAACAGGGCAAAGAGAGAAATGTCAGGGACTGTGTCAGCCCCGAGAGGAGGGAAACGCGACTAGTAGGCACCACAAAAAAAAAAAAAAAAAAAAAAAAATCCGCAACGCGGAAAAAAAATATTCAAGGGGGAGAGAATGCGAATGGTGAGGAGATCCCGAAACCAGACAAAATGGAAACGATGTAGCGTCGCTGCGACATTTCATGTAGCCAGAAGTGACGGTAGAGTAGAGAGTAGATAGCTAAAGGGGGCTAGCAGGTCTCACACACACACACACACATGTGAAGTTATTCCCGGGGAGAAGCTGCAGCAGAGAGCCGGGAGGAGTTCACCAGTGTTACGAAACCAGAGAAGATCATCACAAGAAGATGCTCCGGAGAAGACTCAACCGTCTGGTATGTGTGCCTGGCATCATCCTCACACACACACACACACACACACACACACACACACACACACACACACACACACACACACACACAAATTGTTAGCATATGCCTTCCTGCTGCTCCTGCAAGCGTTTAACTGCAGATATTATAAACTGCCATATTCCCAGTTGCTCTCTTGTTTTTGAAACCGGAAATTCGTGTGAAACTTGCAACAAACTGTTACTCCACACTGCATGCTGGTTTCACTTGGGTGCTCTGAGCTGGGTGAGTTCTCTGGCAGCCAGGAAGTCAACATGAATGTGAGCCAAACAGAGGCATAAAAACCACGTTTTCAGGTCACAGCCTTGAATGATTTAGTCTTGCATGTAAACTCACCTTCTTGAGAACCCTATCATGAAATGTACAGTGTGTGTGTGACCTGTGATACTGTTTGTAAAACACACAACTACAGCTCTGTTGAGAGAGGAGGCTATCTGGTCTACCTGTCTACAGAGACCTGGGCTGCTTCTCTCTAGGGTCCCAAATGCTTAGAATATGCACTCTATTTAAAGGCACTATGACCTGCATCAGAAGATAGGCCTTTATGGGTTAGCATTAGAGTTGAATCAAATAGCCGATTAATTGATCGACAGAGAGTCAGCAACACATTTGACATTTGGTTTAATTATTCCATCGCTTCAATCGGCCATGTTGTCACTGGATTTGCTGCCTTACAACGTTATGTTTTTTAAGATTTGTTATCTTTGGATTTAAGACCGCTGCTCAGACTGTATAAGAAAAATAAAATAAAAATCAATATGCAGACCTTCCTGAGATGAAGAACATCTGTTTCTAATTTCCCTACAGTCCCTCTTCATGTTGCTTTGCATCCAGCCACTGGATTAGTTAAATTTGGCATTTTGCCAGCGTGAACTGCTTTGACATCATATTTCACGATTGGTCCATTTAATGCTTACCCTTTTTAAAGTTCATCTGTTGGTTTCACTGCCCTTCCTCATACATTAATCAGCCACGAGTGGGCTAGTTGAGAGTGGAGTTAACTATCCATAAGGCCAGGTTTATAAATGCTAAACCGCCTTTACTGCCTCTTTATCGTCCGCCTATGCACCAGTAACCTGTTGTCACCGGTGGTTTGAATCCCCCACAGGCTATGTGAGCAGTATAGATAGCGACAGTGAATAGAGGGGAAGCAATATAATAATTATAGTGCCTGACCCTCCTTCTAGCCTCACTCTAAGTGTTGCCAGGTCAGCTGATTTTCCCTCCTTCTGGAGAGGATTGCTGCTGTAATTTCTCTCCAGTGTGAGCTGTAAATAATATTTTGTTCGGGGCAGCCAGCCACACTGCCATTGATGCACACAGTGCCGTTATCTGAGGCTCTGGCTGTCTGCCTCCTGATTCACACCACCCTCTCCTCGCCCACGGGGGCTACATGTGCATCATGAAGAGGCAGCACCGATAGAGAGAAGGGAAAGTGTGACTGCTCGTACCAAAAGGAGGCTTCACGTGTCTCACTTGACTCTTCCAATCTGATGCACTGTACCACTAAACCCTGAGTGTGTCTTTGGAAAATCTGTAAAGATGGCCGTGGGAGTGAGGGGAGCTGGGCTTTTCATTAGGTGGGGGGTGGGGGAGCTCCAGAGGTTGTAATACTCTGACAGGAATGCAAAATCACACAGTTGCCTTTGATGTTCGCTCAAGCCCTTGAAGGAAGCCTTATGATCTGTGAGAGGTGGAGTCTGGCGGAAGCGTGATAGTGTTCGTTGTGGGAGCCCCTGCCTTGACAGCAAGGAGAACAGCATCAGCACATGAAAACACCAACATTTAGGCAGCACCTCAGTATCTTTTTTTTTGGCACCATGGTAACCAGAAGGCCTCCTCCTACTCTCTGGCTTGTTGGCAATCACACTTGCATGTGTCTGCTTTTATATTTTGGCTGTTGTAGTACTGGAGCTAGTATTCCTCTGCTCAGTATTGAAGTTTACTGAAGCTCTACAGGTGCTCTTACCCCGTGCACAAAGACAAGACATGGTCACGGTGAAACAAATGGAATTGCTTTGAGATAATACAATAATAGTATTCAGTGCTGGAACAATTAGTTATGTTAATAATAAAAGATAAAATAAAGATTTTTTTTAAGGCAAATCTTACAAATATTCTCCACTTCTAGTTTATTGATTGTGAGGATTTTCTGCTTTTTTTGTCTTATGTGATAGTAAACGGAATATCTTTTAATTCTATTTTTGGACAATTTATTGACAAAACAATTAATTGAAAATAAAAATAAAACCCTAATATGACGGATATGTTAATGAAAAAATGATTAGGTAAGGTTAGCTTTAATGTTTCAGACTTATAGTTCACGTTTCTTGTGTGGAGTATAAGACATCAAGGTTGTTTTTTACTGTAGGATTGCATTTCAACGGCAGCCTCTTGGGGTTATTTAGGCACGAGCTGTAGAACGCTTATATAATGTAATGTATTTTGTCTCAGTAGAACGCTCTAATAACATGTGCAACTTAATCAAAGGATGGTGAAGACATTCTAGCCTCCAGACTTTCCTTGTGGTTTAGATTTTGAGTCATAAGCACTCCAGTGGTGTCCTGACATTTAATCATTTTTTTCCCATGACATAGAACATCCACCTTTGATGCTATGAGAGTTGTTCTTGTTTCTTGTTGCCTTATACAGTTTCTAAGGACACCTTTTGAGGGTGCAATACAGTTGTGTATTTAGGCTGTGTAGTGAAGTCGTAAATATTTAGTGCCTCTGCTCAGGGAGCAGCACCACGCTGGTGCTGCTCTTTCTCAGTAGGGCTTCCCCCCTCACCCTCCTGCCCTCCTCTCTTCAGTCTACCCATCCAGCTGCAGAATATTGCACTGAAACCTGCCAGTCTCAGATCTGTCTCTACTTGACTGTGACCGATACCATGGTAAACAGGCCCTTACCTGGCAGGAGATGTTGTTGTGTGTATGTTTGAAGAATTGCATGTCAAATGTGTTTGGAAACCCCGGGGCTCTGCAAACCTGTTTCTCTGGTCATCTAAGAGCAATGGCATGTCTAAGATGTGCACAGAAACCTGTGCACACAAACCTGTACACACAAACCTGTACACACAAACCTGCATGCCTACGCTCACAAAAACTTAGCCCAGAAAAGGTCCATGCACACGGACCACACACCTGCACATTAAGGTGATTTTGTGCTAACGTAAACACACAAGGTTGAGAATATATTCATAGATTTTAATCACTCTTCCCAGGGGAAGCTAATGTTTTGTTCAGCAATAAAAGAGGATGTTTTTGTACCTGCTGCTGAACGACACAGTAGTTCCGTCTGACCTGCAAGTGTGCGGGGTAATGAGTCTGATTTTCAGCATTGTAAGCACTTTGTAATGTCATGTACCTGATGCTTTTTCATGACTGTATTTTGTTTTTGCTGCATGACTTACCCTGCTCCAGAATGTATTTCTTATATTGCATTCAGGTCAGTCTTGCTTTAATTTACTCGAGCCAGTAGTACAGTAGCTTTAGTGAGCAGTTCGGTCTAAGAGTGCCATCTGAAGGCCACAGACCATACAAGGCATTGTAGGACCATTTGATTTATCAGGTCTGTTTGATTAGGAGAGATGCGTATCGATTGGAGCTGTGCTCAGTTTTGCCGCCATTAGTCTTGCACCGCGAATTGACTTGCGAACAGAACTGCTTACTCTGATTTCTTTCTCTTCCTTCCTTTCTCCATCTGGTCTCCTGCGCTCTGCCCAGTAACGGAAACCCGGCCAAAGGAGCTCCTCTGCAACACACAGCAGGATAATAAATATATTTAGTGTGGGGAGGGTGGCAGTGTGGAAGGAATAAACGACCAGGTGGTGGGATAGCGCGCTGATGAAATGTAGTGGGGAAGCAAAGAAAGCCCTTCATGACTCAAACCCGAGATTCTGGAGTGAAACCAGGGGGTGTACCTGCAGCCTCTTTGCATCTCTCCATCTCTTTCGCCGCCTAATGGACACTCTTTTCCGGCTTCCTGTAGCAGTTCACATTGGAGTGGGCGGGTCAGGTTAGATAAAAGGGGACCGCGGATGGCTTTTTGTGGCAATTTTCCACTTCCTTTTAAAAGCTAGGTTGAATTCTCAGTTTGTACCTCTAAATAATTCAGGTTGCCTCATTTATTTTGAATTCTCCTCACATCACTCCTCCTTTTCCTGACCCACGTATCCTCGCCAGGCTAGCGGCACTCCAAATGCATGCTCGTCATCCATATATGTATAAAGGCTCATCCAGAGATTTCTCTGTGCCATGCTCCAGCTTTACCCAGAGAGCATTCGCAGTGAGATGTGAAGAGAATACTGAGATGTGTGGGGGGGTGGGGGATTGTTTTTTTTGGGGGGGTTTTTTGTCTATGTTTCACTCTCTGTGTCTGAGCACAGAGGGATGAGGTGAAATCCCAGCATCTGTGATGTTCTGTCATCACATTTTTCTTTTGTCACCTGACATTTACCGAGTGCTGCATGACATACCAACAAGCCCCTCTCCCACACATCCTCGCATGACAACCAGGTTAAGCAACAGCCTACAATGATTATATCCACGACCGACTCCCAGCTAGGCAGGCGGTATGGCTCCGTCACAGGGAGAAATATGAATCTTTTTAATGTGGTCACAGTTCAATGTGAGAAAACGTCTGGTGAGAAAACCCAACCTCAAATCAACCATGCCATCAGAGCAGCAGGAAAGAGCCACATTGATTTTTTTATCATCAGACCTATTGCCCTCCTATGCAGTGTCCAAGGATAATTAATGGAATAGCAATTACAGCCAGTGTAGCTCAGGACATTATTTAAATTAATGTCATCAGTAGGGCTGTAGCTGGGATGGAGATTTTTTTTTTAATCTTGTCAGCAACATTATGATGCACTGTAAAGGCTGTTTTGTTGGTATTGCATGGCTCTCTGCCAGACATGGTGGGGGGATTCAGGCCATTGTGTTTGGCAGTTTAGTTAAGTAACAACCAATACACTACATAGAAAAAGCAGCTGGATCAAGCACCTTCCTTCTAAGTAGCTGAATCTGGTGATTTGTCGCACACACACACAAAAACAGAGCACGGAGCGTATGTGCACTTGGCTGGAAAAACCATACTCCATTTATGGCTACACTACTTTAAATTCTCTTTAATTATGGATTAAAGGGTGACTAGGCTGCTGCTCAAAATGTGCTCAGTTTGCCCGGTCTTGAAGCACAAAGCATTGAGGTTTTTTTCTATAAGAGCCCTATTCACTTTTGTCATTCTCTCCAGGACTTACTGGGCTAACCTGTCTAGATGATGGTAGCTATGGGGACAAAGTTCAGGCTGGAGTAACATATAATCTCTAAAGCAAAACCAAAGCCACAGGACATTAATGCTTTAAGACTATAAACCAGTTAGAAAATAACGTGCCTTCTGAGAACCTGTTCCCAGGTCAGCTCTGTGAAGTTTAGACTGCGTTCTAGCCTTCTATTTAGTCTGTGTACGGATCTATTTTGAGGAACCGTGTGCTTCAGATACAAAATGACCACAGACCAATGTGTGACTTGCTTACACATTTCCTTTTGTAATGTCTACAGGCCGTTTTCTGTGCCCCACAACATTTCTTTATCATCTTGTGTCAAACACTAGCTAAGGTAGATTGTCCACACTGCCCACACGTTTCCCACCACTGATTTGCGTAGTTTGTATTCACATTGTACACAGACTATCATGTTGTGGCCACCTTTTATGAAGGCTGGGCAATATGGGCAAAACTGTTAATGCACACAAATACATAGTATTCAGATTAAGACAATAGTTTGATTAAACTACACACAGCTTTCCCGTAAGCACAATTCTTTCACAATTTTGTGAAGAACACACATACTGACTTCAGTATATGCTTATTATCTATTTGTACAACGCAATCTTGTATCATGATATCGCAATATGATCCTATCACGATATGATTCCTTTGAAATACGATAAATGATCCTATTTAATATTTGACCAGCCCTACCTTTTATGTAGTCTCAAAAACTGAATTTTTGTGTTGTAAACATTAAGGTGAACTGTCGGCATTGCAAAATTAGTTGGCACAATATCTGTCTGCGGCTGTTTGAGACGACCAAATGATTGAGGAAGTGTCTCCCAGTACAAGGTCTAGATGAGTCTCCTCTCCTCCCCATTGTCGAGGGACTGGGTGTAATGTAGGCCAGTACCAGCCCATGGTACAGTACACTCTGTGTTTTGTACAGCTGCAGAGATGCTCATAGAACAATGAGCCTTTGCCTATCCACAACAGCTCCTTAGAATCAGCCCTCAGTTCAAGTTGGACTATTTTTACTCTGTGGGGCTTTTCATCACAGTGCAAACAACGGACAGAGGAGAGAGTAGCCGCTGATGTGGGCGGTGTAGACTAGGCCATAGGCCAAGAGTTGGTGGATCCATGATGGAGGTAACACCTGTTCGATGGGGTAAAGGCTCTGCTTTTCCTTGACTGACTGAAAACTAATTTTAAGATGTGCTAATGAAGATGGGCACTCACTTGTTATAGATATAGAGGACAGACTAAAACTGAAAAGAAAATATCAAAAAGTTTCGTTCTAACCTAAAGATGAAGTATAATAATGGTATGAATTGTTTAATAGGATTTTCCAAAGAGACAGTATGGTCCCGCTGTATTGAAACAGTTGATTCCACGTTCCTTTTGTTATGCTCAATTTCTTTATGCATAACAAAAGAACTACCGTGTCATTTGCGAGCGGCTTCATCATTTCAAGTGTTGATTGAGGTTTTCTGTGATCAGAGATGCATTGAGATTGTCTGGAGTGTCTGTTCGGTTAAAATACACAAAGCATCTTTGTGCTGAAATTAGACAAATTCGCCCATGTGATGGTGAAATAGCTTTATTAAGATCTTGCACAGGAAACAGAGGTTAATACTTCTTAAAGTCATTGTAGTGACAAACTCTTCACTATTGGTTTGATGCTAATGTGTCTATATTTTTCTTCAAAAGATGATGTAGCCTCTCTAAATGCTCTTCAGCCGAGGCAATGCGCTCTTGGATGTGTAATCAAATCTGAGAGAGTTACAATTAGTCAGACAGAGTGAGCATGCTGAAGAAGACAGCTCAGTGGGCTGACAAGAAAGGGAATGAAAGCGAAGCGAGAGCCAGATAGAGTACCGCAGTGACTAAATGCATCGACTCAACCATGCATCTTTCCCCTTGCTTTCAAACATTCATCGCTCCACTCTATTTAGCTTGTCATAGAAACAACTTTATCTTGCAGTAAGGCCATTTTTACTGTTGTCATCAACATTTCTTGCAACGGCTTACTGAAGGTTAGGCGTTTGCTCTGGTATTTATTCAAGCCATTACTCTCTCAGAATATAATTTGATGTTTAGCCCTCGACTTGATCCAATGTCATAGATCTTGCCTTGGGACTATCCCTGTTTTGGTGGGGGGAAACTGCTAATATGCACCGCATTAGAAGGCAGATAAGGTTGACCTGTGATGAAGCCACTTAAGCTGAGCGCGACATCATAAAACCTGATAGGATAGATAAGGTACAGCTGAAGCAGATGCTGCAAAGTAGTTGAATATGATAAAGGCGGAGTCACCCCCACACCCTTCAGCCCTCTCTTCTCATGTACTGGTACAACCTAATGAGACATTAGACTGTGTGCAGTTCTGTTTTGTGCAGGGAATTACATGAAATGGATACTAAGGTCAAATAGGAACATGGACTTAACAATGAATCTGTCGTTCTCAGTGTTATTAGTACACGTGCAGGAGACAAAGAAGTAAAAGCATAGGTCCCCAGTGCTCTTTCTTCTTCTCACAGCTCCCTCACACCTCATTAAATGTGTTTAAGTAGATTTTCTGAGTGGATTTTTTGAAGCTTAATAGCACAGCTCCTGCAATCCGTACTGAGCGAGCTTGTGCTTTTTTTTTTTTCTTCCCCGTGCACAAGTTACAAAACCACAAGGGCAGGCAAGCTTTAACCGACTGTATTCTTTTAAACTTACTTCTTTTCGATTTGCTTCAGCACTTTTGTAAGAATAAGTCACAGCATTGATTTTGTTTGATCTCAAAATCTATTTGTGTCAGGGTGTATAACGCTCCCTGTGCTGATGTCACACCTGCTAACACTAACCTTTTCCCCTCTACACGCTGTGGTAGCATCTTGATTTGCTGGTTGCTTAGAGATGCTTTCACCCGCTCGACAACAACAACTCCTCGTCTGGAGATGCAGGTGTATGAAGCCGGAGCGAAGCTTTAGTTCAACTTTGCTTGACAAATATAGATGCGAGCGTTAAAACACACTTTGCAGTCCATAGATGACAGCATGTTAATGTCACTAAAGGAGGGCTATGTCAAAGGAAACTGGATGTGGTGTTCTACTCTTGTGTGACTCAAGAGTTTGTGTCACCTGAGGGTCGGGCATGATGATATGTGACCAACTTAAAATTCAAGGATCAGGAACACTGAAAGATGCCTCTTGGATGAGTGGTGATCTTCATGAATAAATACAGTAGACCCTGTTTCTTTTGGTGTAGTGCTTTTATAGAACAGTAGTTGTATGGGTGTCTTATGGCATGAATTATGTGAGTAATCCTAGCAGGAATCTCACTACAGCAGGCTGTCCCTTACACCACTTCATCTGGGTTACTTTTGATTTGGTTTCTGTTTTTTTTTTTTTAGCTGTGATTACGTTTATACTGAGTGAGTAGAGAACGTCAAACCCCAATCTAATGCAACTGAATTCATTAATGATGTAAAAAATATTACCGTAATTAAAATGTGATTATTTTTTTTTTTTTAAAGACTTAAAAACACTGGTTGTTTGTCCACCTTGTCAATTGGAATATATATATGAATCCCAATGCAATCTTACAAGACAACAGCATCAGAGTTGAATCAACATATTTCATTTAAAAACTATAAAAATAAACTATGATTTAAAAAGTTTCACATGGTTGCACTGTCGGGGAGTTACCATTGTGATGGATTGTATAACAGGGTACCTCGTACCTTTCTCGTTACCCAGTGTGTCTGTTCAGCTAACAGCATGCAGATTGTGTCAAAGTGGGATAGTCACTGAATAGTGAGATGGTGTGACAGGATGCGATGTCATCAGGCCCGAGTCATCATTGGCAGTTTGGCAGTAGCTGAATGCAGTCCTATATTCCCCCTGTCCCATCCGGAACCCATTTCACAATTTGTGCATAATTTAATTTAGAGTGTAATTTAATGTAAAGTTTCAGAGTCACTCAATTCTCTAATGCACCACTTATTTCTGACTGAGCAATTAGTTCTCCGCTCACATTGGATGTTTGCTTTATAGATTTTTATTCACGTTTTGGAGCTGATGCTTTTTCATCGAGGATGCATCCGCTGTTTGCTGTTGACATACTGGCGCTTGACTTTTGGCCACTTTTCCTTTACTTGCTCATCATTGGCATTGAATGGCTTTGTTTGACCTTTGACAATGAGGTGTAGATAATGCAATCAGTTATATTTTTTCCTGACATTAGCATTTCTTGTTTGGCGTTTGGATCACTATTTTTGAGATGTGCATTGCGATCACGTACCTGCTCAGAAATGAAGCGAGCCTCATGCTCTGACCCTCATTATATTTAACAGCGAAATTCGCCACTAAATCAATGGCCATTCAATAGTTATTTTCTTATCTTTAGGACCCCGGGGCTTGGTCTACTTCCTCATTTTATATAGAATCTAATTTTCAGCATGAATTATGTGTGTGTGTGTGTAGGTGCCAACATTTATTTTTTAAGAATAATCTCCGAGGCCCAGAGCTTGCTCATGTAGGTTGTTGCAACAATTTTGCCGTAGTGTTTATTTATCTGAAAGGCCAGCGACCTTGAAACTGTGCATTAGTTTGGCTCTTGTGCATAATCAATCCTTAACGATGGGCACAGGTGATAGATTGGCACTAACAGAAGCCAGCCCGCTTATACTGTTGACTGTCTGACCTGTAACCCTGGAGGTACAAGCCAGAGCTGTGCAGGTCCTTTAAGTCGAGGCTAATTTGTTTTGTAAATTGTTCCTTACTTATATTTTGCTTGAGCAGCGCTTTGTACATTTGGACCCACATTGTCTCCTCATGTTATATGAGGTGGTTGCTATTACAAATCTGGAATGCTGGTACATTTGTAGCATTTATAGTACACAGAGGAAGGATAACTGACAGAGACACTGCATCTGATCCAAACAAATGAACAAAGTAGTCCATGGGGGTGTTCTTGGCTCACTGCTCCTTCTTGGTGCCGATTGTTGTTGTTTGATAAAGGAAACCTGGATGTGCTCGTGTCCTTGGATTCTGTGGTCCTTCTTTTCTCTCGCAATCTATCTTCCTCCCACTCTTTCCCTTCATTCTCTGGCAGCCAGGTCCGTCTGGTCCTGCTGAAGGAGTGTCAGTGTGTGCCGAGCGGGTAGGGGATGGTAGATTTGACAGCCATACTGAGGTGAGAACATGAGTGCTCATGCATAAGGGAGCATTATGTAAGTGTTTTTGCTCTCTTCTCTAGTCTGTTATGGAGAGACGATGGGAAATATTTCAGAATTATGACAATGAATTTGACCTTTATTTTCGGTTATTCGACTGCTAATGAAAAGCAAATTATTGCATAATCTGGAGTAATGTCGGCTGTGTTTCTGGCCACACATGCATAAATTCGGCTAACAAGTGAGGCTATTCTTTGATCTCACCTCTTGTCAGCAACAGACTTTGGGCCGCTCGCTGTCCAGGTGGCCGTAATTCACACATTCCCTGGGTCTTGTCCAGGATCAGATGTTCATGGTAATCTGTCCCCTCAACCCACGTGTCCTGGCCTTTTGTATTTAATGAAGCAGATCCCCTGCCTGCGTAACCTTAATAATTTACATGCACAGTAATAGCTACACAAGTTGTACTTGAGCTGAGAGCACAACTATAACTATACGATAATGTAATGTAATAGGAGGTAAAAAGCACGAGCAGTTTAGAACATTCAAAAGCTCGTTTTCCAGATGCTAATTCTGTTATACATTTGATCAATCATATCATTCATTTAGTGTGATCATCGACCATTTACGGATACAATCACCATCTGAAATATTGCCTTTAAATATTGTATGATGGCACAAACATCCACAGTCCACTAAAAGTATATTGTATTAATTCAAGAAGCATACATGAACGTGCTGATGGAAAGGGAAAAATCCTCAACATATATTGACTTTAATGCCTCTCTGTGATTTAGACGCTTCATTAAAAGCCGTGTACCCATTTTCCCAGTGTAATTTAAACCTTGGCACTGGAACAAGAGGAAAAGTGGAATACGAGTTAATACCACAGGATTGCACATTAGAGGATGCAGCTTGTTTACGGGCGGAAAAGCTTGTTTAAAAAAGTAATTTGTTCAGGTGTGATCCCTCTCTCTCTGTTTCCATAACTCCACATACAAGTGAAGTATTTGCCCATATTTTAAGTGTGATTGAGGGGGGAAAAAACAAGAGTGTGTGAACCTTTTGAAGATATAGTTTCTTATTAAATAAGTAACAACAGCAGTTTGAACTCTCATTAACCAAGGTAGCGTTGCTGAGGACATACATTGTCCACATTTCATGGACCGCAGTGATATAATCAGTCAGGTGTCACAAATATCTGGAATTATAATTTCCCCTTTTGAAGGAATCTTGAGGTCGTATTGGAAGATCTGAGGGACTTATGGAAAAACTATAGATTTTTATGACCCTACGTCTTTGCTTAATCAATCAGAGCGATAATGAACGACAGACACATAAAAAGTAAATATCACTTTATTTCAGTTCCGGAGAACAGCTTATCACTCATATCTTACAATGTTTATTGACCTTTAGTTTACACCTGAAAGAGGTGGGAATAGTCTTCATGCACGGTGAGATAAGGAACATGCCATATAAAAAAAAAAAAAAGATGAGGTGGAAGCAAATATGGCTGGTCCAGTTTACTGGCTTTGTTGTTGTCATGATCCTGCAGCCCTTGTGCTGGTCCACCAAAAGCCCCAGGATTCCTTGTGTTTGGGAAGTCAGTAATAGATATTGAGGTCATTTAGAGAACAGGACAGGCAAAGTTTTCCAGGCTACACTCTCCAGGACAGAAAAAAACGGTATATGTGCTTGTGCGCAGTTTTTGATTAATTAAAGATCCTTAATGGGAGTGATGCAAGAATCTTCATGGTAGTGATGCAAGAATCTTCATGGTAGTGATGCACTAATTTGATATACTGGAACTGTATTGTTCATTGTGCATTGTCCAGACATGACTGATCCACTTTTTTTTTTATTTCATGAGAATGTTAATGTATGAATTTCTATTGAATTTATGAATGTGTAGTTACAGCCTCTGGTTGTTTCACACACAGAACAATGAACCCAGTGCATCGCAGTGCACCAAACCGATTTAATATTCAAAAAGGAAAAAGAAATAACCTTCCTGACGATTGTCCTCAGCTCCCATTATTTATACTGTTGTTGGGAAACTTACGTAAGGCGAGCTCCTCTAAAGTTAACGCCACACCTTGGCTTTCCTGTCTTTCTCCGTGATTCACCCCACCTGCCTTTTATAGAGGAGGAATTTCCTTGACCACCTCATTTCCTCTGTCAGACATTTTTGTGTGTGTGTGTGGTGTGTGTGTGTGTGTGTGTGTGTGTACTTATGCGTGTG